>NC_041402.2:43555843-43855843 GCF_900747795.2 Erpetoichthys calabaricus | reverse complement strand
AGAAGGTACCTTCTGAGATTTACAGTTTCCTAAACCCAGTAAAAAAGAAGATCTGGCAGGCTTCATGGAGGAACACAACAGAGTGGAGTGGCACTCTCAATCTCAAGTGATCAGGACGGCTGAAAACTGAAGGCGTTTTAAGCCAAAAATCACTGAAGATGGGGTGTTTTGCTCTAGTCTCACCTGCAGCTCAGCAGTGGTAATACAGTATGTTATGATATACTGAAGGATATGGATGATAGGTTGCACAGGATTGTATGTTTTATTTTTTCATTTGTGATTTTATTAATTCAGAGCAAGGTTTCAATGCCTGCTAGACAAAAGAGCCCCCTTGAATCAGGTTTCCCATGTCAGTTGCATATACTGTAAAGATTAAGGTGAAAAGCCATAAGCCCTAACGTTGCTTGATTGTTTTGGAAGAGAAAAAGTCACTCTCGAAAAGAAGGAAAAGCTGAGATTTATCCTTGTTTAAAAGCGATCAGCAAAGAGGTTATAAAACTGATTCTGCACTTGTGAATGCTAAGAGAATTTCAAACTATGCATCCTTCAGGAAGAGAAAGAAAGCAGGGAAGTCAACAGGGTAGAAACACAAACATCCCACCGCTGGAAACAGTGAAAACAACCTTATGGTAGCTAGCCCTGCATGTGTTAGTGTGTAAACTAACTGTATATGACTTTCAACTTCCTTTCTCCATGACCTCTCAAATTAGAAATCTTGAGCCGCAGCATGCCTGTGCCATTATTAAAATGGGGAAAGAAATATCTTGAAAACAGGCCCTATGTTCACAGGAGATTCTTTGGAACAAGTGCCAAGCGGAAGCTGACAGTTTGCCCTGAAGGGATGTTTATTCTCTGATTTTTTTATATACATCCATAAGGAAAGAGAGCAGCATTATCAGCAGGCAGCTTGCTTCCCAGTCTGGCAGGGTAAAATGTTTGTAAAGAGATGAGCTGTTTACTTACAGCCAGTAATTGCCAAGGGCACTGGATGCCTGCAGCCAGAATCTACAGCTTATCTTAACCTGGATTCAGCAGCACAAGGCCAAGGCAGACTGTGCAACTAACAAGGCCTTCTGTTTATATATAATATAAATCTACTAAAAGGAAAAGAAAGAGCGAGCATGAGAGACAGACATCTGAGGTAGAACAGGGTCACTGGGAGAAGAAAAGTTGCTCACATCTACAGTATACAGTATGCATATTATATACTCACACCTATATATACTGTACATATTAAATGTGTACACACAAACTCACATAAGATTCTGTATTGTACAGTATGCTGTTTTGCATATTCTGTATAACTCTAACGTCTTGCCATACAACGCTTTTTGTTAGTTGTTTTTTTTTTTCTGATTAGAAATTTACTGGTGAATTGTACTGTATTGCCTCTGAGCTTTAGGTTAAGAAATTGTATCGAGAGAAATATTAGTAATAGATGGTCCACTTTAACAAAATATACCATTTATCTTATTCTCATTGGGTACATGTTGTTTATTGACAGTTTTTGGTGGGCATTATCACTCCATAGTTTGGAAACTGTTTAAAGATGTGAATAGTGTTAAGGGTCTCTAAAATGCATCCAGCAATGAATTGAAAAATAAAACGTGCAAACCACAAACCATAGTGAAAATGGTTCAGCTGCGAAAAGTTTGGGAAATTTAAAATGTAACAAAAACTGCAAAAGAACACACATCCATCCATCCATTTTCCAAGCCGCGGAATCCGAACACAGGGGTCTGCTGGAGCCAATCCCAGCCAACACAGGGCACAAGGCAGGAACCAATCCTGGGCAGGGTGCCAACCCACCGCAGAACACACACAAACACACACTAGGGACAATTTAGAATCGCCAATCCACCTACCCTGCATGTCTTTGGACTGTGGGAGGAAACCGGAGCGCCCGGAGGAAACCCACGCAGACACGGGGAGAACATGCAAACTCCACGCAGGGAGGACCCGGGAAGCGAACCCAGGTCTCCTAACTGCGAGGCAGCAGCGCTACCACTGCGCCACCGTGCCGCCCAAGAACACACATACCTATAAAAATATGAGAATGAAGCAGCTAAGGAAACTTACTGAGGAATAGACAAGCTGCCAAAATGATAGCACATAGGGGTCAGACAACATGGAATCTGCAGAAATCACTTAGAAAATGGGGGAAGCTGGAAACTGTCATAAATAAGTGGAATGTTAGAAAAAACAGAAAATCTAAAGAAATGGCACAAGGAGTGTGAAAACTGCAGAAACAGAAGAAACAAAATAGACAAATACCATGGAAACTAAGAAAGTAATGAACAGGCTGCAAAAATTAAAAGTTGCAAAAAAAAGTTAAATAAGTTGTAAATAACTGGAAAGCTGTTAAGATATCATAAAAAGGGAGAACACAAAGTTGTGGAATCATAAGGAAAGTATGCAAATTGCATAAAATGTGAAGATCCTGACACTTGGGACGTCATGGAGAAAACGTACCTCTTGACCGTATGGGATTGTAGGTCCTCCCCTGTTGGGAGGCACGTCATAGATCTCCTGTGAAGGGGTAAGATGGCGAGGCACATCATATTCATCTTGTTCTGTCTTGGGAGTGTCATACACATAAATCTGGCCCTTCCGAGTTGGCACCACCACCTGTGAAAATGGGAGTAGTTCAAATTAGCAATAGGTCACTTCATTTTCACTTGTTTAACATAAGAGCACTGCCTCACTGGGCCATTCATTGTCAGTAAAAATATGACTCGTAATACAGTGCAACAAAAAATCCCAAAATCAATATGGATCCCCTGAGGCTTCAAAACTGGATATGAAGGCTTCATCGCCAAATTCTCATCCAAGCAAAGGATAGGGAATAAGCTGCCGTGAATGAAAAACTCTCACATCACCTATTCTTAGCTACACTCCCGCATTCATCACACGCTGGGCTGCCTGAGAGCATCAAAGAAATGATCATTGCTTGGTGTAATAAACAAAGTCAAGGGGATTTCAGCTTGACAACAGTCATGCCCTAACAGTATGAACTGTGACCTCCCGCCACTGGCTCTGCACTCTTCACTAATTCACTAGTTGGAACTCAGAGATGAAAATGGACAACAGGACCAAACACGTCAGGGGATGTACAACCTGTCTTTGTGTTGTTTGAAGGTGTTTAGATGTGTGCTGTGAGTCATTTTTTATTCTATTTTTGGCACAGGATGTTTTTCTATTTTGGATATTTATTGTTTTTTTTATTTCACGTAAGCACTTCCCCCTCTCCATCACTTTGTTACAAAGAAGCACTGCAATATTGGGCATATACATGTGCCAGGTGAGCACAGCTCACTACTCAACTACGGCTCATCAATCAATCCTGTCATAAAAATGGAGGGGTGGTGAGAGGTTATAGTACTCAACAACAATAAAAGAAAATGAAGAAAGTATGAATTCAGCTTTAACCCTCCTGTGGTTAAATGTGATGAACAACACACTTTCAGTTTTTTTGTATTTATTTCAGTTATTGAATATAAGAGATACCACAAGATGCAGCTTGTTATACAAGGATTGCCCTCTCACAAAAGAGATAAACCAGGAGTTTCACACAGAAGGTGCAAATCATATTCTGTACGTGCAGGCAACAATCAAGTTAGTTTCAGGTTTATTTACTATACGTCAAAGGTGTAAACTGCTTCTTACTTGTAGTTCTGTTCTCATCAGCATATGTCTATAAAGGGTATATGTTTATTATATATGGCTCCTACTCCCTGTGACCCTGAAAAGGATTTGAAAAGATTCTATTACATACTGTATATAAACTGATTTAATGCTGATATGCTGATGTTTTTGGGAAGGTAACCAGTTTAAACCGATTTCCTCTAGTTTCCTGCTGTTACTCTTAGGCAAATGTAATAGATTGCAAAATCTTTTCATTTACTGCACTGTAAAATACAACATAGCAAATAAAAAATACCATTAATGCTTCCCTCATCTGATTACTCAATGAAAGAAAGTTTTTAGCAATCATGCTGTACAGAAGAAGGAAATAATTTACAGTAATGCGAAGAAGAGGGTACTTATTCCACATAACAGCTCATCTATCTTAGTATCTCCTCCAGATACCTTAAAGTTGTAATAGTTTCATCGCTCTAACCTGACTTGGCTGTTTATTCCACATTCCCTTTATGTGAAGATGCAATTCTGGGATTCCATCTTTAATTCACTTCCCCTTAATTTTCACCAGTGTCTCTGAGTCCATGACTATTGATACACTATTTAACTGAACAAATTCTGCTAGAAATATATTACTGATGCCTCTGAAAATTTTGAAGACTTTCAAGAAGTCCTCATGAACCTTTCTCTGGTTACGGCTAAAGAATTTTAATTCCATTAGCCTGTCAGAGTAAAACACACCATTAAGGGAGTCCCTTTAGTCCTGGGACGCACTTTGGTGCTCTTTTCTACACAGTGTCTGGAGATGCTATTTTATTTTGGACCAAGATAACTTAAGGTCCTGATCACATTACATGGCCGCCAGCAGTGTGCTCCTGTGAAGCCAGTCATGGAGTCTGACATTCCCAGTAACTCAGTCCAACCAGTCTACAACTCTTTGTCTTAAGTTGTAGGGGAGGACTCTGTGCATATGAGAGCTGACAACCAATGAGCGCTCACCTGGACGTACAGTTTATATAATGCAGCTACAAGAAATAAGGAACACAGGGGTTTCGTACCTGACAAAGAGAAGACTTGTCTGTCTGATGTTGTGTGTTTTACACAATGTGATACAATGGAAAAAATAAAAAAGGGGGTAAGATTGTGGCTGAACTCACCATACCTGTAAAGCCTTCACACAGGCACCAGCTCGGTCAGGCAAAGCTGTCAGAAAAAATCAATCACATCAAACTAGGATGGAAAGTTGCCACGTAGTACCCTAATTTGAGATACCTTGCGAAATCTAGTTATGTAATTTGACAACATTTAGCAAATTCAGTTGTCAGGTTTGACATCCACTCCAACTAGAAGTTATATAATGTGACATTGATTTAAAAAAAAATACATGCATGAGTCCAGATGTGACCTTACCAGTAAATGACAGCATCTGAGGGTGATGTTCTTATGTTTGTCTAAGACGCCTTTTATCATATGACCTACAGTAATAACGTTTTAGCTTTTTAAAGTTCATGTGTGCATTGCCTTAGATTAATTTCTACTTGGTAGTCATTGTTCCCTATATTATGTGCAGTATATAATTATTGTTTTTTTCCTATGTTTACACATGCCTATGTTAAACCACATATTCCAAGTGTTTACTCTGAATTTACTTCAATGATAGATGTAAACCTTTTTTATTATATATAGTACTTGTATACAGGCTTCTGTACAATAAAAAAAATGACTACACCCCAGGAATTCACCTTTCTGCCTGTGAGTACAGGAGTCTAATATTAGCACTACGGCTGTATCAATAGTAACATTTTTACTTTGGTATCGATACCAGCTTTCAGACCTCAGCACCGGCACCTTAGTGGTTATGAAGCAAATAACGGATAACTCCAAAACCTCCTATCTTACTCTAGCTCCTCTAGTGTGCTGTGCCATTGGGACACACAATGCACTGCTTCCCTCTTGATAGCTGTGAAGTCCTGATTGCAATAAAGCAATAAGGGGGGATCCTCTTATGAACTGTGTAGTTTCGTCTCATGAATTCTGTGAATGGAAGTTTTTCATCAACTGTAATAACTAGTGTCAAGGGAAGGGGGAGTGAAGACTTAAGTTCACTTCAGGTATCTAAAAATCCTGAAATGCTGGTACCGTACCATTTAAAATTTTGGGGATTTTTTGTGTACTTTGTCAGTACTAGTATGCCGCACAACACTTACTTGCACAAAAAGAGAAAAGTCGCCAGTATTGTTTTCTCAAAGGGGACTTACAACCATATGACTGACAGCTCAACAACTAACATAGGTTTAATAACTATTTAGGAAAAAAAGAACTAAAGAGCAGGACAGTGCATTAGATGGGTGCATTAGATGGGTGCAAAGATGAGTAGTTGTGTATTTTGCCTATAATAGAGAATTCATTAAATCTCTGAAGAGGTATTCATTGCTCTTTACTCTGAATTGTTCTCTTAATTTCGTATTGTTCCATTCCTACACACCCTTGATATTTCTCACCCAAAGCCACTCATCAGTATTATCTTGTCGCTGTCTTCACAGCCTCCCATTTGTGTCTGGTTACAGTTTCACAAAGCCACATAATGAATACCTGCACACAGGTGTTGAAAGAAGCAGATATTTATATTTACCTTAACACTACCTCAAGGGGAATGGATCATAACAGAGGGGGAGATTACAAACATGTGGGATTGACTAACAATAAAACTCATGACACAGATGTCAAAACAAAGCAGAACCTAACAAGCCACAGCCATCTTCTGCAAGCGGCCAGCTACAGTATGTGTAAGAGGCAGTGAAAGAGATTCCAAAGCCAACACCTCAGGAGAACCTAATTCTAATCAGGGAGGACAGAGAGGCTCCTATTGAAAACTGCCAACAGGCAATATTGAATGTGGGTATTAAAATGGGTATCGTAAGGTCTGGACAAGTACTTTAGATCTGTTAAACTGGGCAGGCTCACACAGAAATGAAACCAAAAGGAGTGTGAGTGTTTGTTTTAATCTTTAGAGAGAGAGATGGCAAGGGAATCGGGAGTCCCAGTAGTCAAGGCATCACAGCGTTGATGGATTTAGTCAGGACACCTGCTGAGTGCATGCATTTAGAAATCTGTGAAGAGTTAAGAACATCAGAGAAATCAAAGCTGCAGCAACAGACCCACAAAAGACAAAAAAAAAAAAGGTTACAAAATCTGGTGCTCTGGCGGCCGACTGCAGATTTAATGACACCTCTCAAAAGAAGCAGGTAATCTTTATTATTCCACTTGTAATATCCTTCATGTCTTTTTTAATACCAATACAAGTCAAATCTATGATGTCTCTCTCTGAGTATACAGGAAATGTCTTTTCCAATACAAATGGCTGTCCACTTTATGAAGTCTCTTCCTAAATATTGATGACATCTCAGCTTACTGAGCCATCCACAGATAATCACTCAATTAACATGGCAGACTGTTCACTCTCCAATTTACAATGCATCTATTTTTTTATATTAGACAACGTTCCATAGATGGGATTTCTTATATGTGCAAACCTTTCACTTGAGTAACAACCAGATAAAGGACGACTCTTACATGATGCTGGTAATTTGTTTTTCTAATAAAAGGTATAAACAACTTGTAAAGTCCGTCATGCGTGAGACAAATAAGGTCTTTTTTTTTTTTTTACATTTGTCACTGAGGATTTTATAGTCTTATGTAGAAGACAGATGAGGCTTTTATAATGTTGCTGACTGTCCCATTTATAAAGTCTCTTTGTTACAAGACAGGTGACCTTTTTATTTCAGTTACTGCCTGGTTTACAGCATTGCACACTCAACATCTATCCACCAATCTATTTTTAACCCATTTGTCCATGTGTGTAATGGGGATTCACAGCCTACTTCATAAGTATTAAGTGCATGGCAGGGTCTTGGACAGAGCTCTAGTTCACTGAAGGGCACCATCACACACACATCAACACCCACACTCAATCTGGTTACCTTCTGCAGTAACTAAGTGCACACTTAATATGCTTGCTTTCTGATTTTAATAATGTAATCATGCAGTCCTGGATGGGGCACCCACACTCACCCATACTGGACAACTTGCAGGCACCAGTTAACCTAACCTACACATTTATGGATTGCTAACCTATTTTTAAGCAACCTCACCACCTAAAAATTACAGTAAGTCATAAAATCTGGTAAACTCTTCTTTAAAACTGATTACTGTGTAGCTTGAGAAAACAAGTATTTATTGTTACGGTACAACTGACACAATTGCAAGATGCACTATGGAGAAGTTTAAAGACATTCATATCATTTTAACCTTGTAACCCTGTTTCCATATGCTTAGCTTGTGCTATACAGTGATCCCTCGCTATATCGCGCTTCGCCTTTCGCGGCTTCACTCCATCGCGGATTTTATATGTAAGCATATTTAAATATACATCGCGGATTTTTTGCTGGTTCGCGGATTTCTGCGGACAATGGGTCTTTTAATTTCTGGTACATGCTTCCTCAGTTGGTTTGCCTAGTTGATTTCATACAAGGGACGCTATTGGCAGATGGCTGAGAAGCTAGATTGCTTACTTTTCTCTCTCTCTCAAGCTGACTTTCTCTGATCCTGACGTATGGGGATTGAGCAGGGGGGCTGTTCACACACCTAGACGATAGGGACGCTCGTCTAAAAATGCTGAAAGATTATCTTCACGTTGCTATCTTTTGTGCAGCTGCTTCCTGAAACGACATGCTGCACCGGTGCTTCGCATACTTAAAAGCTCGAAGGGCACGTATTGATTTTTGACTGAAAAACAAACTCTGTCTCTCTCTCTCTCTCTCTCTCTCTCCCCCTGCTCCTGATGGAGGGGGTGTGAGCTGCCGCCTTCAACAGCTTTGTGCCGCGGTGCTTCGCATACTTAAAAGCCAAACAGCCCTATTTATTTGTTTGCTAGAGATTGTTTTCTCTATCTATGTGACATTCTGTGCTCCTGACACGCACTCCTTTGAAGAGGAAGATATGTTTGCATTCTTTTAATTGTGAGATGGAACTGTCATCTCTGTCTTGTCATGGAGCACAGTTTAAACTTTTGAAAAAGAGACAAATGTTTGTTTACAGTGCTTGAATAACGTTCCTGTCTCTCTACAACCTCCTGTGTTTCTGCGCAAATCTGTGACCCAAGCATGACAATATAAAAATAACCATATAAACATATGGTTTCTACTTCACGGATTTTCTTATTTCGCGGGTGGCTCTGGAACGCAACCCCCGCGATGGAGGAGGGATTACTGTACTCTTCTCATTTATGATGGATATGTGTCATAATGCGGGCCCTCCAATGGACTGGTGCCCTAATCTAGGCTGCTTCCTTGTTTTCACCTTGCTTGCATCCCATGATCCTGAATTGAATTAAGTGGGTTTGAGAAGGCTATAGTTCATAATGCAACAATTTGGTGGCCTTCTGGATTATTAACTGAAGGCCCAATTACTCAAATAACAGGTTTCACAAGACATGCAATAATATAGATTATGTGTTCGCACTTTTTAGAATGAAGATTTCCCCCTCAAATGATTAATGTAGAAGCGAACCACTGAGTAACAGCATGGTCTGCACCACAGGTGTCGAACTCCAGGCCTGGAGGGCCGCAGTGGCTACAGGTTTTCATTCTGACCCTTTTCCTAATCAGTGACCAGTCCCTGCTAATTAACTCCTTTTCCCTTCCTTATAATACCCCAGTTTTTAAGGATTCCGGCCTCTGAATTGATTCGTTTCTTCATTAAATGGCAGCCAAACAGAAATGAGACATGAAATGAGCCAACAGATGACCAGCTAAACTGGAATATCAAACTCCAACCAGTTTCTTAATGAGAAGCCAATTCTTGCTGTTAATTAAACCCGTTACTTAATTCCATAGCTTGCTGCTGCTCTCATTCTGCTACAGCAGATTTCCCAAAGTGCTGATTTTCTGTTTCTGATTATTGACCTGAGAAATCAACCTTACCGAGACCCTCACCTTTCTTTATGTTCAGATAATGTGGTTAGCTGGTCACCTGTTTTCTCATTTTGTGTCTCATTATTGTTTGGCTGCTAATTAAGGAAATAGAAAGAACTAAGGAGTCTGAGTCGAGTTAATTAAAACTAAGGCAAAAGAAGTTAATTAGCAGGAAAAAACGGTCACTAATTAAGAAGGTGGTTAGAATGAAAACCTGCAGTCATTGCGGCCCTCCAGGACTGGAGTTCGACACCCCTGGGTCACTCTGCACTGTTCAGTCTGATGGAATTCTCTTTCTGGATTGAATTTTAAGTGACATTAACTATTTGCTTCAAAATGAGACACATCACTGAAATGAGCTTCAGAAATCTCCAGGAAATCCCTTCATTGTGACACCCTTGTCTGCAGTAATATTTTAAGTGAAATAATGTTTCCCTTATATAGGTATAGGTTTTGCTTAGAAGTAACTTTTAAGATACTTGAAAGTTTCTATTTTCTGTCTAGGCTGTAAATGTTTTCCAGTCTTTTTTTAACCTGTGATGAAGGTTAGGATAGATATCTTATCATATATTTACAGTTACATTTATTTATATGGCCGACACCTTTGTCCAAAGCGATTTGCAACATTTGAGATACAATTGGAGATAATACAACTGGTTATACTTCTTTTTTTTCAGTTGGAGCACAGATAGGTGAAGTGACTTGCTGAGGGTCACACAACGTCAGTGGTGGGATTTGGACCCACAACCTCAGGGTTTGAAGTCCAAAGGCTTAACCACTGCACTTAACACCTGGCTTTTGGTTCTTTCCACATGTATTTTACAAGGGCATCAATCTGCTGAACCTCTAATGTTTATTTCATGACAAAAATAAACTAAGTACATAATAAACAAGACCAGTTGCATCAAATATCTGAAACTTTAAAATATGTGCATTTTAATTTAAACGTTTAAAGTCTAAATATTCTTGATTGTAATAGTAACGTCATTTTTCAAACTCTGACAGAAGTCCTTAGAGGGCTAGATTCATAGTAAAGGATCAAAAATCACTGATCTAGAAATAATCTAAATGCTTGAGTTTGAAATTTGTCATTTTTAATCTTCTGGGATTGGCTCTTAGAGAGACAGGATTAATGGTTTAAAATTAAATAAAAAAAATATATATTCATTATCAAAAACCTTGAAATATTATAAAGCAACTCTCCAAGTACCTATTTTTGTTTCAAAGATTTGTGGAAAGGAGGGATTTTTGACCCCTCATACCTCATTAGGTGTTAATCCATGGGGTTTAGATGATGTGGCATGCACAACTTCAAGTTCTTCTGATCATTTTTTATTGAAGACACCCATTATTTTACTCTTTATCATAAGAGTATGATTTCCTGCTCAAAAATGGCTCACACATTGCCTAGAAATTAGGGTTTTTTCAGGTCCTGAGAGGCAAAATAGGGGAAACCTCAAATAGCTTGATGTCTTGTATAAATAGATCAAGACAAGATGAATTTTATATCATACAGTATTTGAGGGTTTTCTTGTACCGGTGAGTCAGAAGGAGCTGGAAAAAAAACTGAAGTGATTTCAAAGCGTTCATTAGTATCATCAGCAGTATGGGAGAGGGTGCAGGGCTACATGTTTTATCTTCCAACAGAAATATTTTTTCCTATACTGAAGACATTAGATGATTATGTCTTTCTAGTGATTCAAAGATGTGTTAAAAAAAACTCATTTAAAAATTTTACTCATAAAAAGGCCACTAGAAACTTGGTCGGCATGGCTTTTATCCCCAAAGATAATATGAATGTATCAACACGGTGACAATGAATAAGATGAATTCACTACTCTGCACTCACTATGTGATATAATAATATCCATTGTATCCTTCCTGCACTTACCTTCTCAGATGCTTTCGGCTATGTCCATGCTACTATGTTTTCAATTAAAAATGTCACGCAAGCGGTTTCACATAATTTATGAAAGCGATTTCACGTCTCTGCCCACATGGAAACAACCAAAAGAAAGAAAGAAAGAAAGAAAGAAAGAAAGAAAGAAAGAAAGAAAGAAAGAAAGAAAGAAAGGCACCCACACATGAACAATAAAATGTTTATATCTGCTGAGCTGCCATTCAAGTCTGTTTTTTTCACATATGCAGTCAGTGATGGCAACCTGCTGACAGCTCTGCCATCTACCTGCACCAAAATGCTCAAAGCCCACAAACCTGTCACAACTGCAACCATGCCTGTGAAATGCTGAAGGGGACAACTTATATTCTACAGACAAGAAATTCTAAAGGGGACACCAACTTTGATGTTTACACGTGAGATCACCGACAAGCCCTATTACACCCTGCTGCCAGACTGGATTTCTAGAGGGAAATACTGCTGCGTTTTCACAAATTTGTTTTATTTTAGTATCTTTTACTAGGTGCAAATTAAAGTGTCCGTCACTAGAGAAAACAACTCGCCATGAACGGAATTTTCATTATCTGCCCATAAATTATAACAACAGAAAGGTGATGTCTTTCCATAAATACACATGCTGGTATACTTCATGCTTTTATAGCTCCCTAGCAGCAATGTGTTATCTGCAACTAAAAAAAAAAAAAAAAGCCTTTTGAAATTAAGTATTTGAATTAACATCTCTGCTACGAACTACAGTTTCTATTGGCAGCATGTACCCTGTAAATTGGAATTCCAATTCACAGTCATTTTCTCAGGAGCAATAAAACAAAAAGACAGGCAGATAAAAAGGGCAAAAATATAATATTTCAAAGAAAATGTAAGCAAGTAGACAAAGAAGCATCATAACATGTCCTCCAAGTTACCCAGCTGGCAAATCAATCATATATTTAATTTTTTCAGATATCACATTAATAAGTCACACTATCATTCTGAGTTTTCCTTTTGCCAAGGCCACTGTGGGGTATCTGCCAATAGTTTAATCTCACTTTCAATTTGACTGTCACACACTAAGCAAAACAATTAGCACTTGGCTGGATCAACAGGAAGGTACAGTTTCCATTATGTCCAGCTTGTTAGGTCCAACCTGCAGTCCTCTGAAGGATTTAAAATGGAAGACAAACAGGCAAAACAAGCCAGCTTTCAGGTATGGTAACAGGAGAGGTCATTTTAAAAAATGGATTTCAAATGAGGGCGGCACGGTGGCGCAGTGGGTAGCGCTGCTGCCTCACAGTTAGGAGACCCGGGTTCGCTTCCTGGGTCCTCCCTGCGTGGAGTTTACATGTTCTCCCCGTGTCTGCGTGGGTTTCATCCCACAGTCCAAAGACATGCAGGTTAGGTGCATTGGCGATTCTAAATTGTCCCTAGTGTGTGCTTGGTGTGTGGGTGTGTGTGCGCCCTGCCCGGGGTTTGTTTCCTGCCTTGCACCCTATGTTGGCTGGGATTGGCTCCAGCAGACCCTGTAGTTAGGATATAGCGGGTTGGATGATGGATGGATTTCAAATGATTTTTCTCACATTAAAAACAGTTAACACAATTAATTAACTTTTAAAGAAAATATCCAGAAAACTCCAGCATGTAGTGCCATGCCTTAAAAAGTGTCCCAGTGACTGTAATTGTTTAAGTCAATGAACAGTCGTAACTCTCGCCCAAATACTTATACCTCTCAGGCCAGTGGTGTGGAGTGTGATCAGGGATAAGGGAATGGGGGCACAAATGGAGAAACAAAGAATGAAAGCTGCAGGGCTAATATCAACTTTAACAATAAGGCACCTTCTGTAAACTGCATAAAATCGCCCTTGTAACTCTTAACTAGTAGTGCACCATCAAAATGTCATGTTGAGGTACTGGCAAGGTAACTGCTTAAACCAATGCAATAACAGGCTTCACTGCAAAGCCTAAATTAACAGTCTTTGAGCTAAATGTGTCATACTGACAAAATGTTTGCTCTATAAAAACATTGCTTGGTTGGAATGAAAGATACCATAAAAGACACAGTCCTATTCCACAGACCCATTACCACCTTCTGCAAATGATTTTCTAGATGGTGTCACACTTGATCCCTCACTATGCATTTTAACGTGCCTTTCTGACTTAAAAACTGACATCTGCTATTATAGTATGTACACTCATATTGTAATAAAGTACTCACTCTAAAAGGTTCTATACAACATAAAATCTGATCTATTTGATTCATGTATAATCTGTAGACTAGAGCTTCCCAACCTGGAGGAATTCAAGATAGAATTACACTGCATTCTGAGCTTGTAAATCACCTTGGATACCTTAGATAAAGATGTCACCCAAATATATAATAATAATAGCAGTAATAAGTTTTATCCTTGTTCCTAGTGCAATTTCAAGAGATTACCTTTAGAGAGAAAGAAAAAGAAATGTCCACACCCCTCACATGGCACCTTCACATGCATGTTACTCTCGAGTGACGCACTTCGTTTCTTCCTCAAATGTATCCTGCTGTTTGCCTTTCCACTGTTTATGAAGTGACAAGAAGGCTTTTCACAACTGCTATCAGGCCCGCCCTGTACAACAAAACCTGAGAACAATGACACTTCTCCTTACACGAAACAAAAGTTTAAGGAGCTCAGTCTTAAATAGACAGGACAAAAACAGTGAATAACTCACGTGGATCGAACAAATTACTTTAACATGACTGATCTGCAGCTTTACAAATACTGTTACCCAAAACTTGAACACTCTTGCATAGATGTCTCTAGGAAATGGAGATCCAACCATTAACAGCTCTGCCTGTAGAAGCAGAGTAAACTCCCTGGTCCAGAATGCAATGAGGGAGAGACGGTGGCCAGTGGGTTAGACACACTGCCCACTTATTTCTTGTTGTGGAGTCAAGAATTTTTCCACTTCATATCTGTTACAATTCTGGGGGAAGACATTCTCACTGCTTAGGTCAACATCATCCCAGTAGGTGATTCCTGACTGCCAACATCACCCCAGTAGGTTATTCCTGAGTGTTAACCTGTATATCTGCACATTTACACCACTCCACATTAAATTACCATTTGTGCTATCTATATTAATGCACCACCTGAGAAAATAATTCCTAATTTTAGGAGTAAATCAGTGCGCTTCACACACAAAACCAGGATAAAGTAAGCAACCCAGTTAAGGCAGCAGCCTGGTTTCTTACAAGCCTCTGTTTCCATATGCAAACCCACTTATAGAGTTCTCCTTTGGCAAAATATTCTGACATCAAAAAATGAGTTAAGTGTCATCATCGGCTGCAGGGAATCCGAAAACAAGTATAGAAACCAGTGATCATTTTCTTGTGTTTTATGAATATGTTTAGTCCTTCATGTGCTGTTAAGTAAATAACATCTTATCCCCTTTTTACACCCAAAACGTGAGCCCCTGAAGATTCAACATATGGATGGACATATGGATATATTCCACTGTTTCAACATATCTTCAGCAAATACCGTAGCTGGAAGAAAACTAAGCTGACACTTTATTAATAGGTTTCTGTTCCCAGATTGCATGCAACACACTCTTTCCTGCTTGGCTTTGTGGCTGAGTCCTGCAAAAAAGCATCATACTGGTATGTCAGCTTCCTGCCTCACACCCAGTACTGCCAGATAACAATAATAATAATAATAATAATAAAGCAGGTATTTTTACTTCAATAAAATAAGCATTGTGTTAGGTCACTGGTTACTGTAAAAAGTAACACTGGGCTTAATAATGCACATTACTTTTACCATATGACCCCCCAACACTACTCCTGGGATTGTGCTGCTAAGATTAGTGCTGTACGTTCATCTCATCAACATAAAATTTAGTGACTTCTGAAATACTGAGACAAATGATTTCCACAAGAAGAAGGAATAATGCGATTGCCTGAGCATTTGCTTCAACAGACTGATCTTTATGGACAAGTGTGAAGCTAACACATGCACAGGCTAACAGAGAGCAACCGACATGTGCAGACTACGAAATATTTAAGTGTAACTCAGTTAAGGGTTTACATGGGTACACACCCTGGTTACTCATGGATAAATCTACATGTGCTAATCTGATTCCTTAGAGAGCAATAACCCGGTTTCTTTAACCAGAATAAGGGTATACAGTACGCTGCATTTTAGAAACCAGGTTTCTATGAATATTTGGGTTATTAAAGCACTCACTGATCTTATGTGACTATAAGATTAACCACTGAGATTCTGACACAAGTTCTAGGGTTCACCCATTACAATTAGCCACACTCCAGTTTCTCCTGGCATGAGAACATGTTTTGGTCCACCCTCCCCGAATAGAGTGTTAGCTAGCTGGGTGCTGACAAAATCAAAGATGCTTTGTTAAACATCAAGAGCTACGTGACCACTAATTACAGCCTCTAATCTCTAAACTAAACCTTTCTGTACTCCCTGCACTTTTGGCCCTGTAGCTATGGAGACTCAGACACTGCTCTGTAGCTGACTGGTGCATCACATGTGACCTAATTGGCAGGTCTCCCTGGCCGAGAATGAAGTCCTCTATCAAGTCCCACATCCCCCCATTCTGAAAGCATGGAAGAAAAGCAAACATTTCAGTTTCTAATCCCCCTTATTTTTTTTTTTTTTGAATAGTTTGTTGGCGCCCTTTCTAGACCTTCTCTGAAATTAACACTCAAATCGATCGGTGGCTTTCTTTTGGCAGAAGAGAATGTGATTGCCATGCCCTTTTCAAAGTGATAAGCACAATACAGATAGGCAATCACAAGAAAATAGAGAGGGAGAGGCACACAAAGGAAGTCTGTGAAGGTCAGGGCAACTTCAAAGGCACTATATTCCTTTTGCAGTTTTGAGATAAAGGGTGGGTATGAAAAGATGCAAAATGCCAAAGCGCAATTGAAAATGAGCTCTGAAGAAGCCAGAGAAAGGAGGAAGCGTTAGACAGACAGGTCCAAGAGAGATCAAATCGCTAGACTGCGTTCTGCTACCAGGTATAGAAGCGAATGCAACGAGAAAAGGGGGCCCCGTAAGCGAGCGGAGCGCTTCTGTGTGACAAGGCTGGGCGGTAGGGCCATTCAGCTGGAGAAATGAGTTTTCTGTCTTTCTTAATAAGGTGCCATGTGTTTGGAGTTGCACCATCATTGGTATTGATCGAAATTCATGCAGGCAGCCTGGCATTAAAGTCCCCTCAGGCAATTTTTTTTTTTCTTGAAGGACCTTTCAAATCCACATTCAAGCAGACTCCACTGGCATGACTTTATAAAAATGAAAAAGTGTCATGTTTGTAAACCAAGTTATAACAAACAGTTATGAAGATAAAATACATAAACACTGAACAAAAAAGAAAAACAAATACAAGTAAATGCCAAGGCTGTGTTTCTTGCATTTATGTAAGTCAATTTGCAGCTAAATTAAAAAACAGATTGTGCATTTGAACTAATAGAGAGCCAGTTTACATGTGCTGATGTGTCTGCTCGTTGGCTCCTTGCTGACTAAAAATGGGCTGCTGGGACTGCACCCTTCTTCATCCAGCAGCTCCGACATCTGTTCCTTGGCTCCTACATGTGCAGACTGTGGGGAAGTAAGAAATGAGTCCTGGTGTTCTTTAAAGGCTATGCGTGTCTTAAGCAGCTGGAGATGGACGGTGATAAATCTCACCCTTAATGCATTCTGAACAAAGCAATCACTTCTTTGTAAGAAAACAGAAGCCCTGGAAAAGAGTCCAAAGGTCCCTGTCGGCTTAGCATGCTGGGTAATGAGCATTTGCATGCGCAATATATAACTTGGGAGTCAGTGGATCAGCTCTGACCAAAACATGTGGCACACACTGACCCCCGTAAGCACTAAAGTGGAACAAAGAAATAGACAAAGACAGAGGAACACCTTTTTTTGTAGACTACAAAACAAAAGAGATTTCACCTCTAGGTGGCTTTCTGTTGTTTACAGAGCTATAAGTGACCATTTGTACTGAAACTAAAAAAGGTGTACTTCTGTAACAGTTCTTTACAAAGCACTTTGAGACTACGCTCATAAAAGACACGATATCTAATGGTGATTCTAATTATCTTCACTGTCCCAAGAGCAGCTCTGTGACTTAGATTAAAAAAATGATAATAAGCTGATGGTGCCAACATGGACCAAAGAACTGTATATAACCATGGGGGAACATGGAGGCAAATACATCAGAGAAGAATTAGGTTGTTTGAAAGTGCAACAGGCAGGATGGTGGCACAGTAGCAGAGCTACTGCCTCATGACAAGACCACCAGGGGTTCATGTCTTGGGTGCTCCTTGCATGGAGTTTGTATGTTATCCCTGTGTATAATCTGGTTTCCTCCCACATCTAGAGATGCGCAGGTTCGGTGGATTGGAGTTGCTAAATTGGACTGTATGTGTGTTTGTGTAGGAGAATATTCTCCCTGTAATGGACTGTCGCCCTGTCCAGGGATTGGTCCTGCCTTGCATCCACTGCTTGCTGGGAAAGGCTCCAGCTTTCTTTTGTAGGACAAAGTGGGCATTACCCATTCAGCCAAAGCTTTAATGGCACACAAGTTCTGTTAAGCAGACTTAACAAGGGTGCAGAAATCAGGCTGCACCCCCACCTGCATTCCTGAGTGAATGGCCAAACTGCAGCTCACACCAATACTTTGGTCAGACCTGTAATTCACCTGATAACAAAGGTGTAAATCAAAGTTGAGTTGACACCTCTGCAGACCAAAGTTGAGCTGACATCTCTGACAAGAAGACGGCCAAAATGGACATCCATCTTAGGTTTACAAATGAAAACTGAGCTGTGCCTAGATGTATTGGTCAAAATAAGGTGCCAATAAGCAGGCACTGTGTCTGATACTGGAAGAGACTTTAATCCAACCACCAGAGGTTACACCTTCTCTTCTGTCTCTTCGGGGACCTGAAAGCTGACAATCTGTTCTGTTTGTGAGCTAAAAGATGACGAGACTCTTAGTTTGGGGTCAGAAGCCACCCGCTGTCTGTGGAAGAAAAAAGCTCACTGGCCAGGAAGTTACTCTCCATAGAGCCTTGGAGCTGAATACCTTGAAGAAACTCTGACATCTGCTCTGCCAAACCGAGCTTTGAGTCCACGACTAAGCCCAATCTGAGAAGCAGCCATTACTTCATGAAGGGACCTTTGCAGCCTAAACTCTTTTGCCAGAAACAGTAATGCTTTTCCCCACAAAGTTGTAGAGGACATAGCGATGAGCCTAACAATGAGTTGAGGAAGGCAGCTTCACAGAACACCACAGACAAAGAATCATGTAGCAAAGAAAACAAGTGCACTCCTAGGCAAGCAAACTCCTCCACTTGAACCTGGAGCAACAAAAGCAACAACTCCACAAAACATTAAACATCATCCTTAAAGAGCTGGTACCACAAAACTGTTTATCTCAGCCAAGATCAATTAGAACTCTAGATAGATAGATAGAAAGATAGATAGATAAATAGATATTTGGCAAAAGTAAACAGCCAGCCTCTTCTGTGCTACATATTTGTCTATCTTGTCTGTTTGGCATCCCGTCTTCTATGTCACTATATATGCAGTTATCATATTCCTATAACCCTTTTGTTTATCAATAAATTGTACTATTGTTTCTTAAAACAAGTGTGCTTCAGTTACCTTGATATAAGTATAAAAGCCTGAAACTGCCTTTTGCATATAAAGGTAAGGAAAATACAGCAAGAGTCTTACAGAAATATTTAATTAATTACTGGCATTGCCAAAGGCAAAACAGATAATTAACTAACTGATTGATTAACATCAAAAAATCAATTATTTCTCTCATATCCAGACACCGTTTCCTAATATTTATTTGGTTTCCCTAGGTGTGCCAAAAAACAGGCATCCCTCACTCAGGGGGGATCTGAAAATGAATGGATGGATGGAATAGTAGCTGGGTGACTGAAAGGTACGGTAAGCCTTTTTACAAAAAAAAAACAGCCAAGTGTTTGTAAATGAGTCACCTCCACACTTCACCTCAGCCAGAGACAACTTCAACACACTTAAATTCTTGAACAGATACTGCACAGCAGTTTTCCTCTAACTACAGTACAGCACTATCAAGTGATTTTCACTGTTTTGTAAGGTATAATGACATCAAATTGAATCAAATAAGATATGGTGGCACTGTGGCACACAGTGGTTTAAAACTTACACACACCTACACGTTGTGTGTGGAGTCTGCACCTTTTCCTTACCTCACCAAGATTTTTTTCCTCCTTTTTCCCTCCAGTTCCAAAGAGATGTCCGTCGTTACTCCCACAAACCCCATCCAACCAGCCTTGGTGTGCAGTAGACAGAACTGTAATCTGCCCTTTTGAAATATAAGACTGTACTTAAACATTTTCCCATGTCTTGCATACCAAGAGAGTCTATGTCAAAACTTTGAGGTAAGCAGCTCACGTTTTCCAGATTACGCTTTGCTTTGTTGGAATCCTTTGATTGCATAAAACACACAGCAAACCTAATCCCAAAATGTATTATTATTACATGTAGTTAATTCTAAAATAAATGAATGTTCTGAAATAAGCACGTTGCACACACCAAAAACACAAAGTGCACTTTGTAAAGTGGGAAGACATAAGCACTACTTAATTCTGACTAAACCAGAAAATCATAATGAACGTTATACTTCAATACTGATACTAAAAGGATATCAACATACCAGTTCTAGATGTCCATTGGCTTTCCAAATCTGCTGTATCTAGTACAGGATTACTAGGTTCCAGACGGCAAAAGAAACATAACATTAGATTCGGACCTGGAGATGATGCTGATCCACTATTGTGCTAAAAAAAATCTACTCATGCTCACATCTTGCTACGTTGTATTTGATTCTTTATCAATGAAAACTACATGAGCATGGGGAGAATATGTAGACACCACAACTGGGACCTAAACATGGGTCTAACTGCTCAATGACAGAAACACTATGCTGTACAACTCAGCAATTATTTATTTTGCCACATTTGGAAATTTCAATACAAGTTCATCTTTCATGCGGCCTCAATTTTGACCATACCCTTAATAATATTCCTTGCAACTATAAAAGTCAAGACTTTGTCACAATTTGAGGTCCATTCCAGGCCTTTGCTGACATATCTAAAGACCATATCACAATTCATGACTTTTCTAATGATTTTCAGCCGTAGCCTTCGTTTACTTAATCTTAGCAAGTCAGAGATGGTCGGCAGTGCACTCGAGTGAATCTAAACACTTAATGTGACATACCCAGTATCTCACTCCAACATGTCCATGACTTGTTCTTAATTTTATCTTTAGTCATAATGATGGGCTCTGTATGCATGACAGATAACACTTAATTAAAGCCCATCCAAAAGGACTCTGCATATAAAGCAGCAATAACTTTACAATGAAAAGAGTGTCAGGCAGAGTAATGATTATGAAGCTGAAAATTGGAGGTGTGATGATGAATGTTGTTAGTGCATATGCACCGCAAGTTGGGTGTGCAATGGGTGAGAAAGAAGATTTTTGGAGTGAGTTGGATGAAGTGATGAACAGTGTACCCAAGGGACAGAAAGTGGGATTGGAGTGGATTTCAATAGGCATGTTTGTGAAGGGAACAGTGGAGATGAGGAGGTGATGGGTAGGCATGGTGTCAAGGAGAGAAGAGGTTGGATGATGTGGAGATAGTGAATCAGGAAGTGCAACAGATTAGCAAGGAGGTAGTAAGGACAGCTATGAAGAGGATGAAAAATGGAAAGGCCGTTGGTCCAGATGACATACCTATGGAAGCATGGAGGTGTTTAGGAGAGATGGCAGTGGAGTTTTTAACCAGATTGTTTAATGGAATCTTGGAAAGTGAGAGGATGCCTGAGGAGTGGAGAAGAAGTGTACTGGTGCTGATATTTAAGAATAAGGGGGATGTGCAGGACTGCAGTAACTAAAATTGATGAGCCACAGCATGAAGTTATAGGAAAGAGTAGTTGAAGCTAGGTTAAGAAGTGAAGTGATGATTAGTGAGCAGCAGTATGGTTTCATGCCAAGAAAGAGCACCACAGATGCAATGTTTACTCTGAGGATGTTGATGGAGAAGTTTAGAGAAGCCCAGAAGGAGTTGCATTGCATCATTGTGGACCTGGAGAAAGCATATGACAGGGTGCCTCGAGAGGAGCTGTGGTATTGTATGAGGAAGTCGGGAGTGGCAGAGAAGTATGTAAGAGTTGTACAGGATATGTACAAGGGAAGTGTGACAGTGGTGAGGTCTGCGGTAGGAGTGATGGATGCATTCAAGTTGGTGGTGGGATTACATCAGGGATCAGAGCTGATCCCTTTCTTATTTGCAATGGTGATGGACAGGTTGACAGACGAGATTAGACAGGAGTCCCTGTGGACTATGATGTTTGCTGACGACATTGTGATCTGTAGCGATAGTAGGGAGCAGGTTGAGGAGACCCTGGAGAGGTGGAGATATGCTCTAGAGATGAGAGGAATGAAGGCCAGTAGGAACAAGACAGAATACATGTGTGTAAATGAGAGGGAGGTCAGTGGAATGGTGAGGATGCAGGGAGTAGAGTTGGTGAAGGTAGATGAGTTTAAATACTTGGGATCAACAGTACAGAGTAATGGGGATTGTGGAAGAGAGGTGAAAAAGAGTGCAGGCAGGGTGGAGTGGGTGGAGAAGAGTGTCAGGAGTAATTTGTGACAGACGGGTATCAGCAAGAGTGAAAGGGAAGGTCTACAGGACGGTAGTGAGACCAGCTATGTTACAGTATATGGGTTGGAGACGGTGGCACTGACCAGAAAGCAGGAGACAGAGTTGGAGGTAGAAGAGTTAAAGATGCTAAGATTTTCACTGGGTGTGACGAGGATGGATAGGATTAGAAATGAGTACATTAGAGGGTCAGCTCAAGATGAACGATTAGGAGACAAAGTCAGAGAGGCGACATTGCGTTGGTTTGGACATGTGCAGAGGAGAGATGCTGGGTATATTGGAAGAAGGATACTAAGGATAGAGCTGCCAGGGAAGAGGAAAAGAGGAAGGCCTAAGCGAAGGTTTATGGATGTGGTGAGAGAGGACATGCAGGTGATGGGTGTAACAGAACAAGAGGACAGAAAGATATGGAAGAAGATGATCCGCTGTGGCCCCTAACAGGAGCAGCCGAAAGAAGAAGAAGAAGAAGAAGAATTTTTAGACCTTTTCAATGCTGATTAATACGTATGGATTACATGTGGTGTCAAAAGTTGAAAATGGATGTTGTTACTGCATTTGAAATGTATGAATAGTGTCAAGTCTGCTGGTAGATTTCCCATATACTGTATAACCAAATGGTGACTTCATAGTGATTCATGTGTATACTATTATAAAGTTAAAGGCTGCTAAAGTTGGTTTTGTAACATTTTACATTGTCAGTGGGACAGTAATTCCAAATATTGTTACCAAGTAAGAGACTCCAAAAGCTCTGCTGGAACTTAGCTAGAGATAAAAGCAAAATTGTGCGGTGGAAAAAAAAGACATTCTTCCCTGGTGGGAATCAATATTAGACAGCAGCTATTGGGTAGTGTTTAAATTGCTCAGAAGGCCAGTATTCCTCTTCTCCCTCCAGTAATGCCAGACACTGTTGATGTCTATGGCATTTTGGAACAACTCCCACATTTCTAAGCCACAGAGATTTCTATCAAACAAGAAGGCAGCACTGGCCATAACAGAGACACCATTCTCTGCAGGGTGATAATCTTATCTGCAGGTATCTGTTGTTTTTTTGAAGAAAGATAACAATGGCTAAATTATAGGCATCCATTTGTCTGGAGGCTTTGATCTGAGGAGGACCTCTGTGCTGTGAAGCATCAAAGCACAAGGGATTGCTAGGGTGCACTGCCAGCTCTTGCAGAAAGAGCTGCTAAATACCTAAAAAGCTGTTTCAAACACACACAATTTTGTATTATTATTATATACATACACACAAACTTAAACAAGACCCTCTTTGTTTTTGCAGTTTGGACTAAAAGACAATCACAAGTTCATGCCTGGACAGGCTGCTTCTAAAAAAACTCATTGTATTCCGTTTGTGTATATTTGGAGAGAAGCCTAAGCATTGGATTCTGACCTGATTCTGACTAGATTACAGAGGCCAATGGCTATAACCCTTTGGCAGCCAATCTGATCCTCACAGCCATCTGACTCCTGCAGAATCCTTCTAATATCAATATCCAGCAGATGTTCCCCATGGGGTTTGATCTGATCAGCAAATTTGTCCCTTCATCAAGTGCAAGATCTTATCAGCAGTCTCTATCCTGCAACTCTAACCTTTGGGGTTTGATTCTATCGACAAGCCACATGCGTCACACGTATCTTTTCAGGTCTGACCCCATTAGCAAATCTACCTTTTGGGGGTCTGATCCTGTCAACAATCCATTGCCTGCAGCTGTACACCTTGGCTTTTAATCCTATCATCAATCTATAGCCCTGGAGGGCAAAAGAGGGGAGGAGCGGGGTGGGGAGTGTCCTGCTTTACGCTTAGGAATCTGATATGGTTAGCTCTTAGTATAGCACGCCTTTGTCCTTGGCGTCTAACCCTACATAACTTACAGTCACGTTTTATTGCTCTCTGATCTTCCTCAATTTCAGTGTTTTGCAGCTTTAGGATTATTACTTTTGTATATTAGGCTAATTTCTTATTCAAGATGACTTACAAGAAAAGGATACATTAAAACATGTTCCATATATAGTTTTGGTTTTTTGCGACCTGAATATGAACTTTATCTCTTGTGGTGGAAAACCTGTGGCATGTCAGATCTGCCCCTGTTTTCAACCATGGTCTCACATTTTGCTCGAATGTGGGTGTGTGATCTGCAATCAGCACTTCAGAGTTGGGTCTGATCTCGAGTGAGAATTCACTCCAGCTCCCACAAACAAAAACTGGCTTTAGCTGATAATAGTTGACTGGATAATACATGCAGTATGTTGCCAGACTCCTCCTGGCAGGTCCCTTTCTAGATGCAGTGCAACAATATATCATTCCATTGTTTCAATAGAACAGATATACAGTCATGTGAAACAGTAACTACACCCCATCTGTGAACACAGAAGATCAAGATTTGATCTTCATTTAAACAGTATCTATAGATAAAGGTGATACAATATAACAAACATCATGCCAAATTTACACTTTGTAGTCCATTGCATAATTTAAATAAATTTAAATGAAAAGATTAGACATGGAAAAATTAAGAACACCCATACACTGATCACTACCACTAATACTCAAATTTGAACTAAGTGCAAGAGATCATTAGAACTTCATTAGAGAGGATCTCGGGGAAACCAGACTTATTTAAATCTCAAGACATTTAGCTTGGTTTGATCCCTGTTGTTGAAGTTGGTGTTATTACTATGTCTAGATTGAAAGACCTCTCTGGAGACTTAAAAAAGGTTCTACATGCCTAGGAGCCTGGGAAGGGATGTAAAAGAATCTCCAAACAATAGAAAATCAATAATTCCACTGTCTGGAAGTTCATCTAAAAGTGGAGAAACAACTGCCAATCTGTTCAGGTCAAGTCACCTCAGCAGGTTCAGCCCAAGAGAAGAACACAAGATGCTGAAAGAAATATAAGAACCCCAGAATTTCATCACAAGACCTGCAAGTAGACCTTGCCACTGTTGATGTTGAACGTATGAGTCTACAATTAGAAAGAGGTTACTCAAATTAGATCCACTTGGGAGGTGTGCAAGGTTGAAACAAAGACCATCAGGACATGACTAAAGTTTCCCTGTGAACACCTAGCAAAGACCAATATTTCTGGAACAATGTGCAATAAGTAGGACAAACATAGAGCTACTTGGTCACAGTACCAGAAGACTTGTTTGCTGAAAAACAAAGACAGCACTTGACCAGAAGAATCTGACACCAACTTTTAGCCGGGTGGTGAAAATGTTATGTCTTGGGGCTGTTTTACTGCATCAGGGTCTGGGTAGCTCACCATCTACTATGAACTCTTCATTGTAACAAAGGGTTCTTGAGAATAATGGGAGAATATCCATCACAAAACTGAAACTCAACCAAAAATAGACAATGCAAAATGACAATGAAACTCAACACACCAGAAAATCTACCAAGGAATGATTGAAAAGGAAGAGATGGGTGGTGGGTTCTGGAAGAGCTAAGTCAAAGTCCAGATCTGAATTCCATTGAGATGCTGTGGATGCAAGACACTTTTCAAACATCACACAGCTGAAGGAATTCTGCATGAAGGAGTGAGAATAATGTTCTCCTAGTTAATGTCAAAAGCTGCCAGACAGTTCTAGGGAAACGAAAACTTGAAACCATCTGTCCAAGGGTACAATACCAGCTATTAGAGCCAAGGGTGTAGTTACTTTTCCACAGACTGAAATGGCATGGCTGTTATTGAAAAAATGATTGCAAAGCCAAATTTTCATTGCTTTAGTCCGATAACATCACCTTTATCTTTAGATACTGTTCAAATGAAGAACAAGTCTTGATATGTCTACATATTTTAAAAAGAAAAAACATTTTGTGGGGTGTAGTTACTTTTTCACATGACTGTACATGTTTTACAATAATAAAATGCAAACATGTCAGGCATATTTAAAGGATCGATCATGCAGCTTCGTCACTTTAAAGGTCTATCAATTCTGGAAGCCAAAAGTCAGTGCAGTGGCAGGAGACAAGTTTAGTCTAAGGCCCATAAAATATGAGAAGATGAGCTGAATATGTCTGCAATACAGTAATAAAAAAGTCAAATTCAGTGTTAACAAGTAATCCCGAAAGTGTTACTTCTGAGTCTAATGGAAACACAACATAAAATGTGTTAACTTGAGAAAAAGTAAGCATCCAAAACAGCGTCACATCTCACACCCAATGTAACACGCCTCAAACACAGCGCTATATCTGAATTCTAAACTGAGCTTCCAGCAAATCAGCAAATTGTATATACATAAAGTTTAGAATTTTACCATCAAGCAATCTTTATTTCATATAGAGCCTTTATGTAGCAAATACAATCCCAAGGCACATGTGCACGTACTACAATCATTTACATACTATACATCTGTTAAGATCTGGAGCACAGGCAGGGCATGTGATTTGTTCAGGGTTAAAAATACCAACCCAGTCCAGCATCTTATTCAGTATGCCACACTTACTACATAAAAGATATGCTTTGGAAGATTAGTAAAATACTATCATTGTTAACTTATCTAAATTGGGGTTTCTACTTTATGTATTTTATTGTGGCAGACTTCTGCTTTTATAATGCTATTGCCACTGCAGGAAAAAGGTTGTGACTCTTCCATGCAAGTCCCTTTTAATGGAGTTAGATTATTGTGTCACATTCACAGGTGCTTTTTGAAGTGATCTAGATGGATATTTTTTTCACCACAAACTCTGAAGGGAATAGTCCCAACCCTGAAGGAGTAATAAGATACCTAGTACTAATATATGGAATACAAATGACAAGCACTTTAAGATATGAACACCGTGGCAGTGACCAGAACTCCAGCATATTATGAAAAATCCATTCCTGTTGTGTGATCATTTCTGATGTTCATAGCCAGCACCCATACCACCTGCACTTGTGAACATGTAATCCACCTGAAGGTACACCTTTGGGCCAAGCCAGTATTTGAATGAGGATCAACTAGGAAAGCTTGGGTTGGTGCTGGAAGAGATGTTGGTGAGGCCTTCTGGGGGTGTTTACCATATAGTCTGTGTGTGGATCCCAGTTCCCCAGTGCGGTGTTGCTGTCCTTCGGGTGAGATGTAAAACAAGGTCCTGACTCTCTGTGGTCATAAATGATCCCTGGGCAACTTTAAAAAAACCTGCCAAACCTGCCCACCACAGCCTAGTCTTTCTGGCACTCTAATCATTCCCTGTCTCTAATTGTCAGATTATCTTTCCCATCCGTTCACCACCTAATAGCTGATGTGGTGAGCGTACTGGTGCAATAATGACTGCCATCACATCATCCAGGTGGGTGCTACACACTGATGTGGTTCTCCAATGTCTATGTAAAATGCTTTGAGAGGGTAAGAAACGTGCTATATAAATGTAATGATATATCACTATTATTATTATTACATTTGCAGGACAGGCCGCACACACCCACTCTCAACATGGTCAATTTAGAGTTACTTTAACTTACACAACTTTAGGAATCTTGGAGTAAAACTAGGGTACCTGGAGGAAAAACCACACAGATAGCAGAACACCACTGAAACCCAAAAACCACAAGGCAGCAGCGCTAACTACTGCGCCACCATATTGTGAGATAAAATATTTCAGATCTGAATTTCATTTAATCAATGCGTTGCCTCTTCACTGCCAGCATTCATGGGATATTTTGGTCGAGTGGTTGCCTTTAGCACAGCCTTGGTGGTCATCTAAAACCAGAAGTGAGTTCCTCGCTTTACAATCCCATCATCCTGTGTTGATCTTTATCCTTCCTAATCAGATCGTTCAGGTGATGAACTCATAAAATATGCCTGCACTACAAATGCCGTGGGGTGCTTATCTAAAGGAATTCAATTGTTGTAATTGTTTTAAATTGTTTTCAATTACATCCCACAGGGGACAAGCTAGTGGCAGAAGGCCAGTTGTTACAATGCTGCATTGAATTCTAAAATTCTACTTCAGAGGGCGCATAATGTCAGGAGCGTGGGGGTGCAGAGATGGGTGGTTGATGACACTTGCCTTTCCTAATTCCCAGGGGGAATTACTAGTGTAATTTAACAGTGAAAATGCTGAACAATTCGCAGCAGTACATTTATGTTTTAGAGTGAGAGGAGAATCCCATTACCACTACTCAAGGTTGAAAGATTCAGGGTTACAAAAAATTTGGTTCTACTATTATACTATGTGCAATATGACACACCCAGCTGCACACAACTGGCTGGAGATCTGCATTTTGTTTTAAGAATTGGAATCCTCTCCTGGAATTGCAAACATGATGCCAAATGCATGCATGTCTTTCTCCAATATCTTTGTTTAGAACTCCTACTGCCACCTGAATCAGCTGTTTATTACAGAAAGGATAAGCTGTCTGGATTTGGGAGACAATAGGCATGCTTATACTAGAATTCGACCTTGATAAAATGCTACTGTATCTCCAAAGTTGCACTGATACTATAAATCACACTGAACAAATATTATGACTTTGTACACAACAATAATGATCCTATAAACTGATGTGTGCATTTTTAGCTTTGCATATTTGAACATAGTGTGAGAAGTCACAAATCTTATGCCAGATTATAGGGCCATTTCCATCTTATTTTGGAGCAGTAAACGGTATGCCTTTTGGGCCCCCTCATGTCGTTATCCCTTTTCTCTGTGTGGGTTGGGGGCCGTTGAATGTGGGGCCCCAATCTCTTTCCTCACATACTGTATGTCAGGAAATGACCCTGCCAGATACTGTAAACCAGCTGTTCTTAACTGCAACCACTTCTGAAATGTGCAATGGCAGCCAACACTTCATTGCTACTCAAAGGATCCATTCTAGACAAAGGGAACTCCTACAAGCGCAAGGTTCAGTAGAGATGGGTCCATATCAAGGATTTTTCTTTCCAAATCGAATGCTTTCATCAGCAACCAAACAAAAGCGCTCTGTTTATGTCTTCACTACTACAGTTTTGTTTTAAAATGTACCAATTAGTCTCTGTTTTCTCTTTTCACCCACACAACTCCTGGGTTTTCAACCCCCAGGAACACAGACATTTGGTTTGGACAGCTAAAAACACAGACTCCTGACAACACAGACTCTAATTGCACTCTGGTTTGTTTTTGCTTATTAAGTTGCCCTTTCTTGATTGGATCCTGCTCATTGCAACATCGCATACCCTGATTGGTCACCCTTCATGGAAGAAAACCATATTCCTACATAGGAGACACAGAAAAGTTGCTTTCAGTGACATATATTTTGCGTTGCTTACCTGTATGCATCTAAATTGCAGTTTTGCCAGTTTGAATGCTACATGCGCAAAAGGTAAATAATTTATCAGTCGCTACGGTTTTGCTATAAATCCCATGGCCGGTGGTGTCACTATCCCTTCAAAGATTGTTCTTGACAATATGAGCATGTCCAGTGTAGGAGAACATCTATGTCATATATGCTTTTGGTCATTTTAATGTGGCTAGAGATACTTTTGTAAAAGATCTGAAAATGGAAGTATGGACAAAGATGGCTTTCATTTAAAAACACCATTTTAAAATAAATTCGTAGTAATGTAGGAACAACTTCAGTTATGGATGGAGGAGGGAGTTCATGTTTAGTTGTTTTCATGTCAATATGTACCTGCAATGCGTCATCAGCATTTCAAAAAAGACATTTTATTACTGGCAGGATTTTAGTGGTGATACAGAAACATTAAAAACCATCACTCCACAATTGGGACAGACTTTATAAGAAACTCTTTAATCATGTGTGAACATTTTCCACATGGTAATGGTATGGATCTTATCATTATATTCTTAACAAATGGCTACCATTAAAGTGGGAAATGTGCTTTGCCATACTAGAAAAGTAAGGGATGGCACAGAAAGTTGCACTTATAACACTTGCATATGAAATGCCTTTCAGGGTTGGCTTGCTTGGGTCTCATGATGGCTGGAAAAGATGCTATTGTCCCCCATAGAGCAGCATCTCTGAGAATTACCTCATGTGCGACTAAAGAGTTAACCATATCTACTATCTACATATGATGTGCTGTAGTTTACTGAGGGGTCACCACAGAAGGCCATTTAAACCTGTAATTTCACATCCAAAGCACAACTTTAAGTGAGGTGTCATTAACCTGCAGGGAGAGAAAACTACAGAGTGCTGAAAATGTGTATGACAAGCTGAGGCCTGATTTAGGAGCGTGTCTGGTACAATACTGCAGTAGTAGTAGTAATTAATAGATAGATAGATAGATAGATAGATAGATAGATAGATAGATAGATAGATAGATAGATAGATAGATAGATAGATAGATAGATAGATAGATAGATAGTAGTACTGTATTGTTATACGTGCAGAGTAAAGTTTTAATTTCACCTTAGGGGCAAATAAAATATATCTACCCTAAAGTGAAATTCTTTCGTGCATTTCTGACCAACATGACATATTCAACTGATATCAATTTGTACTAAACAGTGCGGATGATCATTTGATCAGGATTAAGATCTTTTAATACTACCAGTGGCACACAATCTAGATTAAACTTTTACATGTAAACAAGACTAACATCTTGTTTTGAAGACACAGATACATTATATTACATACGTATATTACAAATTGCACAACTCCTTATAAGAAGAGTCAGATTTGTGAGTAGGGGACATCTTCAGGACTTATACAGTCGACATAATACCACCTTGGTACGGGGCTGACACGGTCGCTTACATCCTCTCCTCGCTTGCTCTCAGATCTGAGGATCATCAACCAGAGGACCTCTGACATTACTTCTACCTCCAATTGGAAGTCCTGCCTCTTCCATTCGGGATATAATAAGAACCTGCCTCACCAGAAATCTGAATAAGACCTGCGTCTGAGCAAGACGTCTTTCTTTTCAACCGTGTGCTGAAAAACTTTTCATTGTGCATTTTGCTTGCAAATCAACCTGCTGTTAAATACGGTTTCACCATCTGGTGCCCCAAATCTTTGTTTTCTTTTACACATGAAAGTAAGAATTTCATTGTACTCTGTCCATGTGACAATAATGACACTATACACCTGTAAAGATCTGGGTGGATGTGCTCACACTTAAAGGGCAGAAAATATTGATTATTGTAATCAACAAAGCATGTTTTTTGTTCATAACATTGGCATTTTTGACCTGTTCTTGCTTGCACTGCCAATGCTACCCAGCGATTTGCCCATGGAGTTTTGCAGCTGTCAAGTTGCTTGGCTAACCAGCATTTCTTTTGTTATCCTGGTCCCACAGATCATTTCTGCAACTCATCATTTTTTTTTCTTTTTTTTGATTTACTCCCCTCATTACATTTGCCTTATGTTCACACTCAATTTGCCATGCTTTACTGCTTTTAATACATAACTGTCAGGCATTACCAGTGTGCTAGGTAATTAAAGCGCTCCGATGGGCTGAGTGGCCTGTGCCTATGATCACATCTTTTCATTTTCACACTGTTTTTCTATGGTCAATTGATTTTAATTAATGACTTTTACCATATTCTGATTTTATTCCATTATTTATTAAGTGACTGTTTTATTTTAGGTTTGGCAGGGATGCTTCAGATTCCAAGAGGATGATGAGCTTCCAAGACAGTATGAGTACACCCCCTTCTCCTCTTGTGCTCTGGGCATCTAACACACCTCCTGTAAGACTTCTGTGTGAAGTCAATAGTGTCATGATCTGGACTTTGTCTGGATTTGTTTTATTTTTATTAATTAATTTTTTTTCACAGCCTATTCGTTGGGCTCTAGAAAATAATGGAGGTAGCGTTTTGGGTGTTTAAAACATCAAGGTATGGTCTGACCTGTTTTTTGATTTAGGCTGTTTTTAAAGATGCTAATTTTAGATAGATAGATAGATAGATAGATAGATAGATAGATAGATAGATAGATAGATAGATAGATAGATAGATAGATAGATAGATAGATAGATAGATAGATAGATACTTTATTAATCCCAAGGGGAAATTCACAATTTTGAAATACGTCTTCCTGAAGCACCACTTTGTTTTTAGTATCAGCGCCACCATATTTGTTGTTGGTAATGCAGGGTTGCCAGGATATTGGCAGGATGTCCAGGTGTTAGTGACGTGTAACATAATTGCTGCAATGGTTTAGAGGTCAGAATCATACATACCTTTACTGTCCAAATTTGTGACCAATTCAAAACCTAAAACTCTAGCATCAATGTTGTTAAAATCTCACTGGCTATGAATTACGAATTGTTTTCTGTACCTCGAATTAGACTACATGAAATATTCTGATTTTTGACTTCCTCACTACATCACTCAATTTAACAATTTTGTTTCATGTTCTGGCCACTGTTTATTTGATTCTCATCCTCTCGCTTGGCTGTCTCCTGGCTCCATCTTACTTAAAGCTGCTGTCACCCAGTACAGTCATTACAAATACAGACCCCAAACTTTCACTGTGGTGGACCAGCACCCTGTCCAGGACTGGTTCCTGCTTAGTGCCTAGTGCTGCTTGGATGGACACTGGCCTCCTGTAAATGACAAAGCAGGGTCAAAAAACAGATGCATGGCTTTGTTAAGTTACACTTCCTCTGCTGCACATGCACTGTTAGTACTGCTGCTACTCTTGGGAGTTGAGAGTAAACTTGTTTGATATTGCATTCCTTGTTGTCACGTTTGAGTTAACAGTTTACTGACTTTGAAATACGTTTAGTGTACACTGGTGATCATCAATCAAATGCTTTTCTAATTGGCTTATTTGTGACAGAGCATTCTTGGCTACAAAATTCAGAAAACCCGTTTCACACAGCCCACCATAGGCCTCCAAGACTGCAAGAATAAATATGAACCATTATTCAGTTAGTTCAGACTCACAATGGACTCCAAAGTCCTGCTCTATCAAAAACAAAAAGCAAGAACATTGGGAATAAGGTATATTAGACACAGCAGTGGCAGCCACTAACCAGGTTTTATGTTTATATATATATATATATATTTGCAAGGCTGCCTTAGAAACAACTTCTCAGCTTGCTTGTTCAAAAACACACTCATTCATTGGCTTATTTATGTGTTGTGTAGCTGCTATATATACAGGGGACGTTCAAAAAGTTTCCGCACTTTTTTTAGACTCTATTTAGTAAAAATTTCTAAAACAAATGACATCCCTTTTCTACATAGTAACCTTCCTTTGTGATGCAAGTTTCCCAGTGTCGTACTAACTTTAAAATGCCATCAGCAAAAAATGTTTTTGGTTGAGTGTGTAGCCACTGATGCACCGATGCTTTCGCATCAGGGTTCTTTCTTCATTCCTCATGGTCGTGGCTGTACCTGGACGCCTGGAGCACTTTGCATCTGTCACCTTAGCATGGCCATTTTCGACATTTCAATCCACTCATAGACGACTCTACGAGAGAGAACTCTATCCCCATACTGAGCAAAAATACAGAGATGAATTTGTGCTCCCGGCACACCTCCTGCCCACAAAAAGCATATGACAGAATGCTCTTCCTCTTTGGTGCAATTTTAAAGTTTCGTAGCCATCGTCACCACAGGGTGACAACTCTTCTACTAAACTGCAAGGGCAGCCAGCCGGCTTGCCAGGCAGAACTAGTCACAGGGCACTCTCAGAAATGGCCAATTACTACTCCCGCCTTCACTGTTTCCAATGAAAATATAAAAGTGTGGAACGACCCTGCTTATGCAGTTGATGCAGTACCACCCTGGTACAGAACAGAATCTTTAAAACCTGATTAGTCCTGAAAGCTGATTTAACATGGCACCTAAAGCTTACTGAAAATTAAAACAAAACTTTATCCTGTAGCAATTTCACAAAATAACAGTTTCACAAAATACAGTATATCATCCTTGTGATTTGAACAACAAACTATGGCTACATTTATAAAACTACATTTTTATTTAAAAACCACATTTTCATATTGTTTATGAAAGCATCTCCATCTACATTGAAACAATTGAAAATGCATATGACATAGACATTAGTCTACACTGGGCATGCATGCATCGACAGAAGAATCCTTGAAGGGTTGGTAATGTCTCCGGCCAGGTCATTTTTCACAAAACTGCAGCGTCTGCTGAATTATTTGCCTTTTGCACATTTTTGCAGCATTCAAACTGTACAAAATACAATTTAGATGCATGCAAGTATGCAACACAATATGTGATGTTGAAAGAAAGACTTCTATGCCCGCTATGTTGGAATATGATTTTCTTCTGTGAAGGGCAACCAATAAGGGAATAAGATGTTGAAATAAGCTGGATCCAAGCTGGGCAGAGCCACATAATAAGCACAAACCAATCAGAGTGAGATTAGGGTCGGAGTGTGTTTTCACCTATCCACGTTGAAATGCTGAGGCCTGCTTTTCAGAAGTATACCCCTTTGTAGAGCATTTTTAAAAGTCTCTATTTTTGGTGGTTGATCGTGGCTGGATAGTGTGGACAAAAGGTTAAAAAGGAGATTACTGTCTATACTTTTAAATGTAAAATGTAGTACTGTGAAAGGAGCCTTTGGCACTTCACATGTCCAGAGTACAACAACCATTTCCATATTTCTTAAATTGCAGCAATGAGACATTTGTTAACATGGCTGCATGGTGAGTTAGAAGTAGGGATCAGACAAGCTAGCTGGTAGGTTACAGTTCCAATTCCTTAACTACTAAGCTGCACTGCCTGTCTTATTCAAGGCCTGAAGCTCTGACACCACAGACCTTTGCCCGTATTTTCCAAATGGCACAAGTCCTACTTGCAGACTGCCTTTTTTTTTTCCATAAAGCACCTTATCAAGATGTCCTCAGATATTCATTTGTGGTTAGTAATTAAAACATCCACTTTCCGTTTCATTCATGTTTTTCTCAAAGCTACTGTACTTTAGTTCTGTTTTAAGGAAAGCTTTACAAAGTTTAAGTTTCTTAATATTTCATTATGTTTCCTACAAAATTATTTTTAGTAAAAGTAAATAAAAAATCAGTAACAAGCTTCTCATGCAATTTGCAGTTAGGTCAAGGAGACAGACTTTCATCGTTTCCAAAATGGTCAAGCTGTCTCAAAGACAGACCTGTGGATTCCTCACAAGAGCTTCTAACGAGGCTTAATGTTAATGAGCACAAAGCCTGAAGTAATAACAAGTCAACAATTGCAAGAAAACAGGAGCACTATGAAATGGCAACCAAGTAGAAATCATTTTTATTTTGTGACAATATAATAGCTGTTTCTGAATTCAGAAAATTTGAACATTTCCATCAATAGGTAAAATTAACTTTTTTAAGAAGGCACAGGCGTAGCAGGTTGAAAACAATCAGTCAACACAACTGTGACATAATAAGTATGACAGAACTAGTGTAATAGAAAGACCTGTGGTACTAAATATAAAAGGCTAGATATAAACAACAATAAACTCTCGGCCTGTATTTACAAACATAATAAGAACTTACACTTGATTTTGAATTCTGAACATGTACACACTCTGTCAATGGGCTGGCAGGGACCAAGTTTTAATTACTACAAACTTTTCTGCCCATCAGGTTGCGACTACCTAAAGATTTTTTTTTAAATTTTCAGAACATAACAGGTAATAAGCTTTCAATTAAGATCAAGATCAAGGCTGTAGCTCCATTAATTGGCAAGTAAACACGTGACAGAAAGACAGACGTTCACATTTTATATATATATATATATATATATATATATATAGATTATCAAGTGGAACTGAACTGTGAATTGATTCCTGTTTGAGATTGAAAATGTAAACAGCTGCACCACAGCATTGGATCTCCGTGTCAGCAAAGTAAATGAAAGGGGCAGACAAACAGGTGTAGAACTGAAAGTGCCCTCCAGACTAGCAGTGTCAGTAACCATTAGTCTACCATTCATCCATCCTTCCTCTGTACCTGCTTTGGTTTATTCCAGCAGAATCAGGAAAAAAGCAGAAACCAACTATGGATGGGAACCAGCCCATCCAGGAGAAACTAATACACAACCAAACACTTGGCCAGTTGACAGACACTAATTTATTTAAAATGGTATGAATTCAAACCCAGGCTCCCTGAGTTAAGCCAACATGTCACAAAATACCAGTTAACATTATCCACCTTAATAAAAATGTCAGTGTGTGCATCTGTCCGGTAGCTAGGTCTCTGTTATATGCCATGTGCTATGTGATTTGTATAAACAGTGCTAATGTCTGTGATGTGCCATCTGTTGGATTGAAAAATGCAATGCATTTTATTACTGCATGTATTACAAAATACATTCCAATAGACAGAGCACTGCAAATGTGAACGATGAGGTCTAAAGTGATTACTTAGAGTTCAACCTGACTGACATGGGTTAGTTTACTCTAGATTCACTATTTTCTGTCAGATGCTCAGACACCTTCCCACATTTAAATCAGAAACAGGAGCAATGCTTTCACCAGCATTGATTGCTCCTTTGGGATGCCATCTGTGAGGCAGATTGTTTTTTATCTTTTTTCTGGCCTTCATAACAATACCACCCATCAGAACAAAGGTTGTTGTCCATTCCAATACAGAGGAAACACTGGCTGGACATACCAAACTAACAATAAAAGCCTTTGTGTCAGCAAAGTCATTGTCCTAGAATTACAGCGCCTTCTGCCCCATGTATCCCTTCTGTCACCCTCTTGGGGCTACAACTAAAAAGCTAAAAAGAAATCTGAAATGGGACGCTAGCAAATGGTTCAGGGTATCTATAACAAAGATGCGGATGAGTTGGCTAAGAAGTCAGACAAAAAGCAGTAAACTGCTGGGTACTTTGGCAGATGCATAGAGTTAAAAAATCCATTTTGGATGATAAGCATGAAATTTGTTATTAACCCGAAACACAAACTCATGCCTTTACATAGATAACCAATCGATCCAACTCACTGGAATGAGAGATATTTTCAGGCTGCATTTTTTCCAGGATAAAATGCTTACAAGTCACAGCAAATTTCTTCTTCCCCCAGTGGATCTCCCCCATTCTCACCCATTCTTTATACAAATAACTGCAGAGTCAATTTCAGGACAGACTCTCCTTTATGGTAGTGACACTGATCATGTGCATATTAATGGTGTAATAAAATCTTTCTTCAAACAAATGTGTCTAAAAGCACAGATAAGGACTTAGTTCGCAGAAAGAAATTTCCACTTGTAAAATGAAGAGTCACCAAAGATGCAGATTTGTTTAAACACACAGTAAAACAAAGCAGCTCGAAATCGATTAACATAAATGGAACCTAACAATATCTGTTCATCAAAACTGATGGTGACCTTATTCTATAGAATCGCTGTTAAGTTTAAACCATTAATGTGACCAACTGGACTGATAATCTGAAAGAATCAGAAAGAAGAATAATCACAGCCAGGAGGTTACTGGTGTGCATCAGAAACAGCTCGTGACCATAAGAGTAAACATAATGCCGAAGGCCTACGTAATCACTGAATATTTTGATCACTTTGGACAGGCATAATTTGAGCTTCTTCATTCAGTGTGCTGTTTTAGACTAGTTCTCTTAAGAGTAAGAGAATGATGATGTCTTTTGTCCTGATGGCTGCTCAAAAATGCTCAGTTTGATCCATGCTCATTTCACTATTAGTTTAAAGGTATCACTTATGCGCCTTTAGTTGCAGCAATCTCCCTTCTGTCCCCATCTTTTATGGTAATGTTCACGACTGGCAATACATAAGCAATACCCTGCCATTTGGATAATGTCTGCACCTCTTCACCTAATGATTACAGACCAGTGTCCAGTGACCTTTGCATCCCACATCATTAAGACCTTTGAGAGGCTGGTCTGGGACTATATGAGTCCTCTTGTTGCAGACTACCTGCACTCACTGCAGTTTGCCTTTTGGACAAAGGTATGAATGGAAGATGCAATTATTGAAATGCTCCATAAGGATGGACAAAGCTAGCAGCACTGACAGGATTATGGTTTTTGTTTCTCCAATGTCTTTAATGCCATCCACCCATCCCTGTTAAGGGGTAAGCTCTGAGATATGGAGGTGGATGAGAAATTGGTGACCTGAATAATGGAGTATCTGTTAGACAGAACGCAATGTGTGAGACTCAAGGACTGTGTGTCTGATATGGATATGAGCAACACTGGAGCACCACAAGAAACAGTCCTGTCTCCTATTCTCTTGACTTTTTATACCTCTCACTATAAATGTGAGACTGGGTCATATAATTTGTGAGATTCTCAGATGATGGGATGAAGCAGATTATAGGAGTCAGGTGAAGAACTTTGTTTCTTGGTACTGAAAGGTTTGTCAGCTTAACATCAGCAAAATCAAGGATCTGGTTTTTGACTTTTGCATCATCAAAGAGCCTCTACTCCTGGTCACTATTCAATTAGTGGATATGGTGTTGGTGCACTGCTACAAGTATTTGGGAGTCCACATTTTTGACAGACTGCACTGTTCTCATAACACAGGGGAACTATATAAGAAAGGAGACTTTCCTCTTTTAATGTGGGAAGTGAAATCCTTCATATCTTCTATAACTCTGTGATGGTAAATATGAATTTCCATGCTGTGCTGTGCTTGTAACCGTTACTTCAAGAGAGGCCCATAGAATCAACAAGTTGATTAAAAAGACAGGCTGAATTATGGAAGCACTCTGGATCCCCTGGAGATAGAAGCAGAGGAGAGAATGAAAACAAAACTGCTGTTTTGAGTGCCGTTATGAACAATGCTGTACGTCTTCTCTCAGCCGACCAATTATTCAGCAGAAATGTGTCAGGAAATGCTACGGCGGCTCCTTTATACCAACGGCAGTGCACTTTTATAGTGTCTCGCTGTGACTGCTAATTTTATCATTAGCCAAGTAAGAATGGAATATTGAATAATGTTTTTATTTTATGGGCCAATTCAATTTTCTAATGTCTGCATGTTAACACTTGACCAGGCCTGACCTCCAGATGAGTTCCTATGTGTGGTACCTTCTCTATAAAGTTTGAATGTTTTTTTCCATGCTAATGTGTGAATCCTGCCATGGAAAAAACTATGCCCTCAATTGTCAATTCTAAATGGATTTGAACTACAATTAACTGGCATCCTGCTCAAGGCTGCCTCCTGGTTTCTGACAGGATGGGCTCCATGTCATCTGGAACCTATACTGGAAAGATCTGATTAAGAAAATAATGGTGGACATTTTTATATTTAACGTATTGTGATAGTAAGTAAGGGTGTAATTCAGTATGCCCTGACATTCCATCCAGGGCTGTTTCAAGCCTTGTGTCCACTATGTGTGGGATAGGTGCTGCCAGCCTACCACCTTAAACGGGAAAAAAATAAGAGTAAGAAAATGATTAGATAGATGTACTATGGATAGTTATTTAGATTTATATCATTTTGTGGTACTACATGTTTTGTGAATGTTGTTTTTAAATAACAAAACACATTTTGCACCTTGGACAGTAAAGAGAAGTTCCATGAGATGGTTTCATGACCATCATGAGCAATCATTTATCTGCAATAGTACAGTGGAGCAAAAGGGTGCTCAGCATCCTATTTGTCCATCTTCACTTATAAAGTCCAATTTTAAACCATTTGTTCAGTCTTGGGTAATTTATGAGGGTCAAACCTTCTCTGGATGTATAGAAAAAGAAAGATGCCAACAGCAATCTTAATGTGATTCTGAAAATGAAAGAGACCAGTAAAGATGAAGCTGAGAAAAAACTGGATATCAGTGCACAATTAACTAAAACGTTAGCACACTAGCTAAATAAAAATGAGTGAAGAAACAAATCAATACTTGGAGAACATGAGAAGACTCAGAAGAGCACATTGTCTACACAACTTCATTTTAAAGATGCTATTATTTTAAAAAGCATTGAGGCATCTAAAGTAAGAAAAATGAGACCAACTCATCACACTGAAGATGTACTCATACTAGGCACCATGCCCAAGCACAATTGACCACCCTCCCTACTCCTCTGCTGGCACTCGCATTGCGCTTTAACGTTCTGGACCCAGGCATGCTTTTGTCATCACCATGTGACTTCGTGTAAAGCCAAAACAGGATGCAAAACATGGAGTGACAGCATGCAAGTCAAAATGAGTTTACTTAGTTTGTTGTTGTTTTGGAGTCCTGTAGGACAGGATAAGCGCTACCCTCTTACAGGTTTATTGAGTGTACAGCACAGTGTTTTGCTGTTAATTGATCATACAGTTGATGTTAAGGGAGGAATTTGCAGGTTTTCTTGCCAACTATAATTCACGTTCATGTGCAAGGTGAGAATAGAAACTTGTTTTTAACTCAAAAGATATTGAATGAAATTAGAATTGCACTATCTGACTTGTCGCATCATTGACGTCATGTCTGTTTTCCGTGCTCGGGTATGTTTAGCGAATGCTACTGAACCAGGCCTGGGCCCACCACTTTAAGCAGGCCAGGGTACGGCACGGATGGCCTGGCACGAAGTGATCACACTCGAACTAGACATTGTGGGATTACATGAGGACAAACGTGCTCGGGCACAAAATGAATTGCCAGTGTGAGTACACCCTTACTCCACTGGTAACATGTCATTGAATGCACTCCTGATCCCAGGGTCAAGTCAGCCATAGCGTACAGTCAAACATGGAAGCTTCTTACAAAAAGGTGGGACAAGCTACTCAGTCTTGTAAAAGAAAGACATTGCTGCCAGTTTTTGGTTCTTGTGCATGAGATTTTAGAATCATTAGATACTAACCCAGTCTCCCCTGACCACCTGCTGTGTCTATTGATTTTCTTTCAGTCCAGCTTCTAACCGCTCAATAATATGCATTTTAGATTCATTAACTGGCTTTGATTGAAATCGTAGATGGACAGCCTGGTGGGCAATCTGAGTCATGTGTGCCATTTAGGGCAACATGTTGACACCCAGAGGAGCAAAAACTGGCAGATAACATCATGATAAAACAGAAGTCAGACTCACTCATTTAGGCACTGTGACCAAGTGGTGAAAGGGCGGAAGTATAAAGTGGAAGTACTGGCCATTCAGTCCTTAGCACTGACTTTCACATGTGGAGTGAGGCCTGATGTTAAGGGATTTAACTGCAGTGTTCATTATGGAGTCTTCGCATGACAATGAGTAAGTCTTTGGCTTCAGAAAAATAGGAACAATTGCACTATATATGCATGATTTGATGCATTTTGCACATTACCTGCAAAACGGCATCAACATAAAAATAAACATAAGGGTGTAAGAAAGTGCTTACATCTATTTATGACAGGACAAGAATCATCTCTGAATGGAGTGCTAGTGTTTTCTTAAAGAATTGACATTAATATTAATGAACTACATTGCACCCTACTTAGCCTAAACAAAGCCAAGCTTATATAAACACACGAGAGCTTGATGCATCTTTCATGGTGTCTGATTTTACAAGTACAGGGGGCAAAGATTTAATTGTAATACAAGAGCTTAAATGTCATTCCCTTCAGCCCGCAGCCAAGAAGACATCAGCCAAGCCAAAAACCCATGAAGTTACCACAATGCCTGCCTCCAATACAATTCTCATAAATCCTACAGCAATGAGGAAGTCATCTCTGACAACTCTAAGCACAGGAGACCCATTGGTGTTCACTAATCCTAAGCATCTTCACTATTTCCGATAAAACTCAATCACTACAGAGAGTTGTTGAGTGGCACCACAAGCCCTTCTAACATATCGGTGTGTTATAAACATAACACCCTATTGATATGAGTTAAAATCTCCAGTTAAAAAAATCCTTTAGAAAAGAAAACTTTGGAGATCCAGGGAATGATTTACAACAGACAAAGTCAAATCCTGTTTGATGTCATTGGAGTGAGTTGCTGGGTTTGTCACATTAAACAACTGAGTTCACAGGAGTGCGCCTATGACTGCCTTTGACTGCCTTTGACTCAGTAAGATTATGTACATGAGGGGCACAAATGAAAATTGCTGGAAAAGTTGCATAATGTGAAATAGCCTTGAAAGAATACTATACTGAAAAATGATACCTACTCTTTATATGTTACTTACCCCATGTACAGTACATTGTAGTGATGGCCAATAAAAAAAAATAATTCCATGTTTTTGTGGAGAAATTAAATACTGAAGACTCCATTTCACCAGGGCTCTGTGGTGGCCAATTCTGGACAACAGCAAACAATGTGAAAAAAAATCAGTGGAAAAATTTAAAAAATAAAATTCTCATGTAACTTGTGTTGCATAATCCACATGTCCTTTATCCATTCACATAGTCAAAATGTGCAAAATGTGTTCATTTTTTGCTAAAATATCATTAACAGTTACTCCTTGAAATATCTGTATTTAATGTCAACAGGATGTCATTCCCAGAATACTATGTGCTTGAATTGAGGATGGGATTCTTCACCAATGAATGATGGGAAGAGGTAATCTTCACTTCAAACATACAGCATTGCTAGAAAGACATCTTTCCTGTTGACATTCAATGCCGAGTTTTTCAGGAAGTAACTGTTAATAATATTTTAGCAAAAATGAACATATTTTGAAAAGTTTGACCATCCAAATGAATATTGAACACGTGGATTGATCAACGTGAGTTATGTGACTTTTTTTTCTTTTCTCATGGACGATTTTCACATTTTTTGCTGTTGTCTAGAATTGGTCACCACAGGATCTTGTTGAAATTAAATTTTTGATATTTGATTTCACTTTGAAAACTTCAGAATTTTTCTCAACTGCCACTGCAAATTACATGTGGCAAGTAATATATTAAAAAATATCATTTTTGGGTGGAGTATTCCTTTACGTCTCATGGACAACAACAACAGACTGACAACGTAGGCATGGCACCCAGTACCTAAAAGACACAGAAGAAGTTTATAATGACAGTAACACTTTTATAGCACTTCTATGCTGGTTAAGGGAATTCTCTTCACCAGCAGCACACTCAGGCTCTTCAGCTGAGAGTAGAAAAGGCTTCTCTTAACTGATTAGAGAATGACAGTGAAATTGATGCCGCAAGCTCTTGTCCTGATAGTGAACAAGAAAATCCCACTAGATTTCTGGAATGATATACAATACCAGATCCCATGTGTGAACAACACTTGTGAGTGTGGCAGCATACACAGCCAAGACTGGAAAGGAAGGTCTCTGCTTAAAAAACAGTGGAACAATGGTATCCTATTATTTATAGGTATTTTTACACTCTTAATGTGGCTGGCATTCATTAATTCATATTCTGAAACCTGCTTAACCCAATTCGGTGTCAAAGGAGGCCAGAACCTTTCCTCGCACCATTGGGGGTAATGCAGGAAGCGACTCTATAGACAACAGCAGTCCATTGCGGGTGGCACTCACACATGCCTTCATACACATAAATTAGAATTGTCAATAATAGGAGAATTCTATTGGGATGGGCTCTGAACCATCCCCTGAACAGGTTGGAGAATTTTATGTCATGTTATGTTATTTGAAGAAACGTATGCTCATCAGTGGGGCCTCTAGTTCAATGTGTGTCTTGGTAAGAAGTACTGCCGTCTAAATAAAAACCAATATGAGAAGAAACAAATAAGCAAATGGATACCTGTGAAGAGAAACTAGCAGATAAAACAAACCATGACAGTAGGGTATATGGACAAATTAAAGAGCAGCTCTGATCTCTCGGAGTAAACAAGTCACCAACTGGGGAATCACTTGCCTCTTAATAGAGCAAAGCTCTAGGACCACCAGTCACAAACGAGATTGGCAGCAAAAGCCACCAACAAAAAAATTAAGCCAATCAAGGCAAATATACGTGTAGTGAGAATGGCAAGAAAAAAAAGTACCCAGGATGGAACATCTCCAGTCCTACCAGATTGAAAAGTACAGCCCAGGGAGAAGAGCTGATGCCAGCTACAAAGTAAAAGATCAAAAGAAAGTAAAATGATGGTTATTAATTTATTTTATTTTGTTAAATGGGATGGCCTAGCTTTATTGGAATGCTTTGGCTGATCTCCATATGTCAGCCAATCAAGAACCTTGTATATGAACTCGACCAAATCTGTGTCAGCTCATACCATCATCTGAAGTGATCCTTTTGGTGCTTTGTAAATTGGACAAAACAGCAATTGGAAAACCCCTAAAGGTCCCCAAGGTCCATCGTTAAATCAAAATCCTGAGTAGAATCTCTAAAGTGCTCCTCTGAAAGCACCTCCTCCATTAGGAAAGCTTATAAATAGGCTATGATGTAATGCCGACTCCTCAGGGGTCCTGCTGCTGCTGCCGCAGTCTTTTCAGTTTTAATCGGTGTGCTGCAGTTACCTCAACCACAAGTGCAGCCTGCAATGAGAGCAGGTCAGCAGTGGGTTCTCAGCCCATAATCACTGAACAGGAGGTTGGAGACAACATTAGCATGGCAGTATTGTAAGTAAATGATGGGCAGTATAGCTACCAAGATGGGAAAGGCAGTCATCTGCTTGAAATTAAGATTTGCCTTTACTATCAGGTTATACAGCACATGTCATCTAGCATTCTAAATAGAACTGCAGATTAAAAATTCCTCTCATCCAGGTGCCTACTGTAAAATTAGTCTTCTTTTAACAGATTTTGACTCTTTAGTCTGAAGGAGTAGATGTGAACAATAAAAGATGATGACAACAGAGGCGGAGAACAGTTTGTGTTCTGCTAAACAGAGGTACAGAATCTCACTCTTGTGGTCAGTCCCACACCCTGCCTATTAAAAGAAAAGACCAACTTTACGGCAAAAGAAAATTAAAACCCTGCTCTGTTGCTCTGAAGGACACTACACAGAGCACTACAATTAAGTCTCCTTTGATTGGGGCAGCACTCTTTTATTCTCTGTTTATGACTGTTTACAGAGGCTCCCCAGCAGATAACCAAAAGACAGGCACGCCTCATCCTTATTGGTTTTCCTGCTGTCTGTTTTCCTTCATAATGCAACACAAGCAGGGATTTCCACTTCATAGCTCTAATAACAGACTCAGAAATCTGGACGAAAAGGACCCTGCTGATGTATGGTCCCTCAAGAGCTTCAATCATACTGGTGCTGCCGTGGAGTCTCTTAAGTCGGCATATGTCATGGCTTCTGGGGAATGACTGACAAAGTTCTACCCCTGCAGCTCAGCACAAAAAATGTCCAGCAGCAGAGAGCGATGCCGAGGAGTGGGGTACAAAGTCCCTTCCTTCTTTCTGTCTCTTGCACTGGAGATCTATAATCTGTGTGTTAAATTCTCCGGTAGCAGACCTTGTTCCTACCACACTGATGCTGTCTTCTGCCATTTCTTCCTGCTAATTGATCATTTGGAATAATCAGCTCATTGTTTCATATTCTGACTGTATGAGCTGTTTGAATATTCTTGCAGTCTGATGTTTGATTCTTTAGCTGATTTAAATTTGCTTTCCAAAACACTTTGTTGTGTGGCTTGCTATGAAAAATGCTAATTAAATACAGATTGACTAAAAGATTTCTGTTAAAATTCAATGGCAACTAGAAGAATAGGTGAGAGGTACTTAACCTGATCTGAAAAAGGTGAAGTCCCATATGTCTTACTGATGTGTAATTTATGTATTGTAGTGAAACTCTTAAAATCAGTATTATAAAAATAATAAACGACAATTACAGGCAATTACAGAATGTGTGCAGGAAAAATCTTCATATATTTGTATGTTTAAATAGATAGTACAAGACAGTCCAATTAAGGGCCCCACGAAGGCCAGGACGTATTCTGACAGCATTGGGTTTAAGGTAGGAACCAACCCTGTATGGCGTGCGCTTATTTTCTATCTATCTATCTATCTATCTATCTATCTATCTATCTATCTATCTATCTATCTATCTATCTATCTATCTATCTATCTATCTATCTATCTATCTATCTATCTATCTTCAAACACACATTATCAATTTAGAATAGCCAGTTAATGTGGCATTGTCATCTTTAAGAGTCAAACTGACTGAATTAGGCTCTGTCTACAGTATATAGACTAAACCTAAAGCAACAGTGTTCTAAGTGAAACTGAAATGGAACCAAATGTATCAATTTAATTTATGCAGTGTAAGATTAAATTACACTATCATATACAGTATTAGTTATTTTTTACAATGCTTTCAAAATGAATTAACAGCAACTCTTCATATCAGATTTCTGCACCTTTCTTCATCCTATCTTCCTTTTCCTGGCTGTGGTAATGTTTAGCAGAAACATTAACAAGAAACGTGTCAATTATTCATCTTAATAAAAGAACACATATCTGTGTATCCATCTGGTAGCTATGTTTCTGTCATTCAAACATATGTAGCAATAAAATGCATTACACTTAAAATTCCACCTGATGGTGCATCACAAACATTTTATTGCTATAAATGTTTGAATGTTGTGAGAATTGAGCTGAGGGCAAAAAGATTCATTTGGATTATTCTTCTTGAACACCCATTAGTGCTGTGTTATGGCTAAGGCACTGGACTTTGAAGCAGTTAGTATCCCAGTTCTTCCTCACTGTGTGTCCCTGAGAAGTCACTTCACTAGCCTATAATCCCACTGTAATCAATAAACAGTTGTAGCTTATCTCAAATTTTTAAGTTACTTTGGATAAATGCAAAAAAAAAAAAAAATAATAATAATAATAATAAAAATTTAATGAGATAAAACACTATCAGTGATCCATTTAAGGCTAGACCCTTCTGAAAATACTTCACCAAGGTTTCCCACATAAGCATTCCATAACAGTGGCAGAATGCGAAATGCCAAAGTCCTGAGCTACCCTTTGTATTTTATATCTCAAGTAATATCTCAGCCATATCCAGTCTGGTCATAAAAAGATGACTAGAAACAATTTCTACTACTGCATGCAGATTGCTGTGCTGCACCCTGTGATTCCTCGTCCTGGGCTGCAAGTCAACAGTTGTCCAGTTCTGCTGCAGTAATTTATGTCACCATCATGAAAAGCGGTATTGAGTCACAGCAGAGGGAGATCACAGCTGTGTTCATTCCATTCATAATCTCTTTGCCACTGTTGCTTGGTGTGCCTCAAAAGACTGCACTGAAGGCAGACTGTGCATGAGCTTGAGATGAACAGCAAAGTCTAGCAAGTGCTGTATTGTTAAAAACAACAAATTTGTAAAAATATAAATAAATAATGCGCTTACAATTTTTTCCCAAGCTTCTAAGAGACTGACTAGGACAAACTGGTGAACTCACACATATGTGATATGCATACAATGTTTATAAAAATGTCTTAAAAAAAGTAAGTTACAAATCCCATAAAGCCCATAATGCTGTGGACATGAAGAGAGCCACAGCACTGAAGCCTACAGTCCAACACCTTGGCTTGGTGGTATGGTGACAGGATGACAGAATACCTCAGGAAAGTGTAACTTTCATTGTGGACAATACTACTACCACCAGTTTACACTGCCAACTAAAAATTAAAAATCATAACTATAGAAATATGAACATTTTTATTTTCTGTTTCATCCTCGGTGCCATCATGCACTTACCACTGCTTTACAATTTGAGTGTAAATGGGTGCTTTGATTTATCCAGTACGTTAATGGCCTGGTAGAATTTAAACCTGCGATACTGCAGTCTCCCAGCCATCCTCTCAGTCCCCACTCTGTGATTAAATGTCACTGCTGCCAGATGACCAGTGCCAACTCCAGGATTCCCAGACCTGATCACCACTGCAACATGGAATGGATGAACAGCTTCATTTTTTTTAATCAGGAAATGACCTGGCATCAACTCCTGCTTTCTTAGAAGTCTCACCTGAGAATCATGAATTTCAAGAGTATACAAAAGCATGACAACCTGCGGGAGAATGTTTGAGGCCTTTAATCCATTCGCATGGGCAGCTACACAATGACCACAAGCCACAGCAAAATAACAGAACTGCCAGTGGCTAAATGACAATTCAAGTATTTGAAACCACTTTTGGCTCAATGCTGAAAATATATTTTTCTCAGATTACAGTAATCTAGCGATACCGGCAAATATCATTACCTTCAGCCAACTGCTTCAATGTAAATTTCAATTTTTAGCTTGTATTTGACTGCTCTAGGCATGGCTCTCTCTACCACTCAATAACTACATGTGATAGTTTAAAAAAACACAAGACATGAAGAAGCAGTGATTAACACACCTCCTTCTAGAATGGAACATCAATATTCTGCCAACCCTCTTTACATGCTCAGTATCACGGGGAGCTAATCCACCAGCATAAAGAGTAAGATGGTAAATGGCTCTTATCAGACAGCCAGTCTACCATGTAGCCCATTCACACCAACACATCCACAGAGGGTCAAATTACAGTTACAGCTGGCAGGTGTACTTTAGGGATGTTGAGGAAGAGCCATATGAATAATAGGAGAGCATGTAAAGTCAACACAGGGAGTGACTTGGTGGGCATTTGAACCTAGGATTCTGAAGTAATGAATTCATAAGGCATAATATTTCTGTGTTGAATTTACCATTATTTTTCTGTAATCGACATACTTCAGACTATGAGTGGGCGGCACAGTTAAAAATCCATATCACGGTATAATTAGAAATTCTGATGGCTTCAGAAGATACCAGTATGATATATTTGTATGTATCTGTTCAGACTGAAACATATTTTTTCACAAATAACAAGTGTCCTACTGACTAATTATGCACACTTGAGTGCCTATTATCCACTGAAATGCTTGTTAAAGCTGTGACACTCAAACGGATTCAATAGCAGGTGTTCTCTCTTGATAAAAGTACACAATTTTCCACTCACGCACCTGCCAAGCAGTCACAGCACAAGATGCAGCTTCTTCCTGTCCGGCTTCGTGTTTTCATTGATTCACCAATGGAGAAAGGTCTAGCTAAACAGAGCAGAGCTCTGGAGATCTGCAGCTAGACTCTGCTGCACCAGGTTGAACTACACAGCATTCTGTGTAATACTCTTAAAGGGGTAGGCTCACTTATTCCACACAGTTCCAATAGTGTGTAACTGCAGCCAGCAATACCTATGACACGAGTCACGTAACGCCCAGAACATCAGAGAACGCTCACAATGTCAGTTACAAAACGTCCACTGTGCGTTAAGTCAAGTCTAGTTCAAGACTTATTGAGCAATAACTTAAGGTCAGGGGTGTTGTTAAACTTAGTTATTAGTGTGCAGTATACATGGTGGAGATTGGGGTAATTTACATAGTAAGCTTTGTTGCATTGTGGTGAAGATTAGGGTTGTGGGAGGGTTATCTGACTGAAATAAAGATGACTGTTTAGTAAACCAAATCATATAAGCTTATTGTCAGGACTGACATCAGAGGCCAATTCGTGACCGACCGGAAATTTTATGAATTTCCCCTTGGGGATTAATTATCTATCTATCTATCTATCTATCTATCTATCTATCTATCTATCTATCTATCTATCTATCTATCTATCTATCTATCTATCTATCTATCTATCTATCTATCTATCTATCTATCTATCTATCTATCTATCTATCTATCTATCTATCTATCTATCTATCTATCTGTATTGCAGGTTGCAGTTAGACCCATCTCCACAGTTCACAATTCCAGTCTATACAGAAAGACACTCCCTTTAAATGAAATTTCCCTTTTTTTCCATGCAGTTTTATATTTTATGTTTAAATGCATGCACAAGTTTTCCAGTAATTCTTAGCCTGTCTGCAAAATGCTTTTTATAAAATGCATCCTGGAAGAAGAATTAAATCTGGTATACAAAATGAACCTGTTATGTTACAGGATTTTTCCAAGGTTTGTATTGATTTTCCATTTTGTTGTTTTTGAATGATTGTTTTTTCATATTTTTATGTATTTTTTGTTAGGGTTGCTTATTCTTTGTGCACTATGTCTTTAAATGTTCTTCCATTCATTGCATTTTGTAAGTGGAGCCCCAGGAGGCGGGGCCACTCTGAAGTCACCGCTGCAAGTCCTTCCTCAGCATTTAGATTGTGGTCAGAGAGAAGGTCCCAGCAGTGGATCACTGGGTGCAGCCAGAGTTTCTATTGTGAGGATTGTTTTCTTTTGATTTTTCTAGTTATGTGGCTCACTGCTTCTGTTTCTGGACACTGCCTCTAGATTTCGTTTCAGGACTTGTTCATGTGGGTTTGTCTTCTTAGCCAAATACTTTTTTGCCCTTTTTTCTATTTTGTGTGTCTCTTTCGTTTGTTCTTGAAAATAAACTCCATTTTCAAAAATTATTTTTTGAGGTTGCCTTTCCAAGCTACAGGTTGGATGGTTTCTCTCTCTTGAATCACATTTTTGTACAACCTTGAATATTTAAAGCACATTTTGAACTTTAAAAGCCAGGCCCTGCCTATAGTTGTTGGTTGCCTGGGGTGAGGTCATATCTAGGCAGGTTAGAGAAGGTCCTTGTGTGGCTTAGGGTTTTTTTTAAAGGCCTCACACCCATCTCATAGTGCTTTGACTCATATTTACAACACAATCAGTATAGTACCCACACCTACTTCAGACTTTAGTTAGTTTAATTTTTAACTACTTGTTGGTTTTGCAAGTCTGATTACTTTAAGTCTTTCAAGGTGGGTGTCGACTTCTAATGACATATAGCAGGGTCTTCACACAGCTGCCGTCCACTATGGGTTTGCAGTCAGCACTATGATCAGCTGGGAACTGATCAGCTGATGCTGGTACATCACTTTCGTTTTCGATCTCCACATCACTTGCGTCAAAATTGGAGTGTGATAAGTCAGAGTCCAACTCACAATGATACGCAAAATGTTGTCTACGCCGTATTTTGCTTTGCGCATTCGCTTGACTCTCTCGCCAGATCTGCCTTTAGCTCCAGCTGCGCATTTCTGCCGGCTGACAAAAAAATATTCAGCCCTCAAAGAGTTAAGCCATTTCCATTTTAATGTCTACAGTACCTGGCTCCTTACCTTTGTGATTTCAAACTTCAAAGCTGCTCCTCAACAATTTTTGAAGAAACACAGTGATGTTTCAATACAGATGATTCAAATGAAACAAGCTCAACAACATCTTATAATTATTTTCAAAATCTCAATCAACATAATATCTCCTTTAAATGGAACTAGGAATTCTGTGCCCCAACTATTGGAAAAAATCTATGCTTTCAGATTTTCTCATTGGCCCAGGAAGTCAATCTATCATTATGATACATTCTAGCTATGCCAACACACACCCTGTTCAGCATAGGATAAAGACCCATCCATCAATTTATTGAACATATTAAACTCACTATCAGGGCTGCAGGGAGCAGGAGCTGATCGCTGAAACAGTGAAAGAAGGAAAGAAACCCACCTATGATACAAAGCATAGTAGATTAGTGAGCCCAATATGTACATTTTTGGATATATGGAAAGAATATGGTATATGAGTATATGGAAAAAAAATACACATACAGATAGGGAGAGAACCTGTAAACTTCATATGCTAGAAGGCCAAGATTCACACCCGGGGCTATGATACTGCAGGGCAAACGACTGTGCCACCCAACAGGCAAACAGAATAGGGAAGTAAACGGTGTATAGGAAAGGTGTGTTTTCAGGTGTTTAAAGGTGTGTTTAGCACAGCCTAAACAGACACCAACAGACTGTGACATACTCTCCACAGATCAACAGGGTTTGAAAATCAGATCAGCAGGCCAGTCAGCCAGTCTGTGACTGACCACAGGTTAAAGAGGCTCTTAGCCTTGTGGCGCCATATTGCAATCCATGACGTACCCACAAAACAACTAGCTGTGAGCAAAGCCACATAAGAACCTCACTGGATTATCAGCACAAGTCTGGCTCTCTGCAAAGATGTACTCTACATTTCTGCAGGGTTTTTTTCCAGCTATTTCTCACTACAAGTTCAATCACCAATTAGGGAAGCAGACTGGCTTTTATAAATATAAAAATGAATCTTGGGTAGATTTCTATAGTCCACTGATTTTGTCTAATGCAAGTGCTAGTTACCAGGAATCAAAGTTTGTCAGCAACTCACCATGGATTTATTTCAGGAACGTAAACCTTTCAAGTGCTGGCAAACCTGTCTTGTCATCAGCTACTGTAGTGCTGGTGGCCCCAAAGGCCCTCAATGGTCACAGTGGGTGTAAAAGACTATATTTTCTAATGCCCTCATCTCCTTATGTTTATGTCATCATTACTGGCACTGAAAACAAAGACAAAGTCAGTGCTATCACTGCTATCAGGGAGAGATAGATGGACAGATAATATTTCATTTCTTTATGTTACAGTGTACCTCATCAAACTGCCTCAGTGTGAGATTTTCCATTCCATGTGCACCCAGAGGTGAGGAGGCCATTTACTCTCTATGGCATCGCAGGCTGTAATCCGGCACTTGGAAATCTGACAGGGCACAGCAGGCCTTTGATGAAGACACAGACTCAGACCGTTACACTTTGCTAGCTGAGATCATGACGCCTGAGGAAAAGGGCAGAGCCTTTCTTGAATATTTCTCTTCAAGTGTGAACACAAGGTCTATGACACTTGCCAGCTAAAACAGAGAGCTTTATCAACATGTGCCTAGGCATAAAAATACTGTATACAAAATGATGCATGTATTAATAACAGGTCTTCTTTAAAAATAGCAAAAAGGAGAAGCCTGCATCATCCATGATGCCTAATTTCCTAAAGGGTTTTTTTTATGATTTAAATATTTCCTACTAATGTCATCTACCAATTTCTTCACAACAAAACATGACAGTCTACTTCACAAAGACTAAAGATAGGCCACAGTTGGTGCAGCTGCTATATTCCACAGGCTCCACGCTGAGGCCGGTGCTCACACAGCTGAGGAACAGAAGGGATATAGAACGGCATCGCTGGCATACTGCGGCACCTCAGAACTTTACAGCCTGGCCTCAGATGGTGGCCCTTCAAAGTCATGAGAAAGATCAGCCTGTCACCAGGCAGATCTTCATAACCGAAAGGCCATATTAGAAAAAGCAAGCTTTCATAGGCAATCACTCTGAACTCCACTGGGCCACACTGATGATGTTCGCTCAGCACGTCTTGTATGAGGGCGCTTAGTCTTTAGAGCTGAATCAGTTTACAGCTGCATCCTGATGGTCTCATTTACCTTAGTTTGTTTTTTTTTTGGAGTGGAGTGGTCTGGGGGATTGGGGTTTTATGTACAGTGGAACCTCGGTTCACGACCATAATTTGTTCCAAAACTCTGGTCGTAAACCGATTTGGTCGTGAACCGAAGCAATTTCCCCCATAGGATTGTATGTAAATACAATTAATCCGTTCCAGACCGTACGAACTGTATGTAAATATATATTTTTTTTAATTTTTAAGCACAAATATAGTTAATTATACCATAGAATGCACAGCGTAATAGTAAACTAAATGTAAAAACATTGAATAACACTGAGAAAACCTTGAACAACAGGGAAAACTAACACTGCAATAGTTCGCGCTATAGTGCTAGGAACCGCTCGCTAAAAACACATTTTTTTTAATGAGTTTTAACCACAGGGGAAAAAATGAACATTTGAAAAATCCGTAATTTAATAAACCACCAAGATAAGTAACATTGCAACAATGCAGGCTACGAGCCGATCGCTGTAAATAACTGAAAACAAAAACAAGCCTTCTCTACCTTAAGCTTCCCTCCCTCTCTCACTCTCTCTCTCTCTCTCTCTTGTGAGCCTGGAGCGCCTGTGTGTGTATGTGTGTGTGTGTCTCTGTAGCACGCTCTTGTGTGTGTGCGCGTCTGTCTCTCTCTGGCGCTGCCTGTGTGTGTGCGCAGCTCTATCTCTCTCGCTGCCTGTGTGTGTGCGCGGCTCTCTCTCGCGCTGCCTGTGTGTGTGTCTCGCTGCACAGGAAATGCACAGGGAGAGACTGAACATGTACAAACCGAAAGGGAACCTGGCTTGTTCGTATACTGAGTGTGTGGTCGTGAACCGAGGCAAAGGTTTGGCGAACTTTTTGGTCGTAAACCGATTTGGGCGTGTACCGAGACGTTCGTGAACCGAGGTTCCACTATACTAGGTTGGGTCAACCATGCAAAAATGGGCAAACCATACAAAAATGGGCAAACCCTGTGAACAAGTGCAGAACACACTGTGCAGACTTTAAATGCCATGCTGGTGCCATAAATATACATCTCTGTAAGTTTTATTCTTTCTGTTTCTTAAAGATAGAAAAACTGAAAACTGATACCTGCGTCTTAGAGTATTAGAACAATTGGAACGAGAATAGGCCATTCATCTCAACAAGCTCATCCATCCTATTCGCCTCAGTTCTTCAAAATAACATCAAGCTGAGTTTTGAAGGTCTTTAAAGTTCTGCTCTTTACTGCCTTCTTCCTATGCCTGCTTCGGTAAGGCTGATGCCTTTGCGGTTTCTTTTGCACTTGCATGGCATTCAGCAGATGGCACAGTAGCTACAATTTTCAAGGAAGAAAAGTTCTTCAGGACAGAGCATCCATCCTTGAGTGGTAACTTCCAGGTATTTGCTAGATGATGAAATTATACCTGTGCAGTGCTTATATCCCTCTGGCACTTTGAAATTTTGGAGCTGGTAAGTATGGCATGGGTTATCTGTAGAGTGAACTGGCATGTGCAAAGGTAGGAGGCAGAGTTGCCATTTAGTAATATGTAGCTGCTTTGAAAGACAAGCACCCATTAAATGGTTCTTTGGAAAACAAAATCACAATAACCTATCCTATATTGGAGACAAATGGCTGTCCAAAGCATAGAACATGCTGCACTGACTATAGCAGCCAATTCAGTTTGAATAGTTAACTTGTACGGTTTCTATGACTGGCTACAATAATGGATATTCCTGTGAGGGTCTGAATTGGGCGCTGCTAAATGAGCCACTGAGCCACTAGTGCTGTGTCACCAGCGTTACCCTGGAGTACACAGCGACTCTCATAAAAACTCTCATTTTGTATTGCAAATAGCACTAAAAAGAAAGACTCTGTATATGAGCAATAATTATAAACTTCCATCACTTTAATTATGCATATTCAGGTATGTCAACCATTATCATTATCACAGTGTACTGTCAGCCCAAGATGGATTGTAATTATCACTGCATGTTATAAATTACTTTTGTGTTGGAATTTGATATATTTTATGGCCTTTAAAGTTTGTTGTATTAATTCATTCACCATTACTGCACTGTGTAATGTAATGTAGCATCAAATACCTGTATACTGTATAAAAACATTATTAAACCAGCTTAAACCAGTTTGGTGGAATGGGGGTTTAAATCCTCACAGAATTGTCTTCAAGGCTAGAAACTACCATGGAGAGGGTACCAATCCATCACAGTGCCCTCTAATACACAAAAGGGATAACAGAGTTACTAATTATATTAATTTACCTTGCATGTCTTTGGGGATGTTGGATAAAAACCAGAATGCCAGGAGCAAAACCTACACATACACAGGGAGAAAATGCAAACACTAAAAGGACAACAAAATGGGTGTGGATTGGTGCAAAAAGATCATAACCAATCCCTGGGCATCTTTTGAAAGGAGCAGGGTGTGCTCCAATGTCCTGGCTTAGCTGCCCTTCACAATTTTGTCCATAATGGCCCCCTAATTACCCCCTGTCTCTGACTGGCTAACTAACTCTAACCCCTTCACCACCTAATAAGGTAAGCGTGGCAAGCGTACTGGCACAAGAATGGCTGCCGTCATATCAGCCAGATGGATGCTACACATTGGTGGTGGCTGCAGTGGCTCTGTGAGTAGTTAGAGAAAACACTGCATATATGTAACGAAAGCATGCTGGATCTGTGATTCAGCCGTGATTGAGCTACTGTATCAAATATAACAATTTGACATCTTTTATAAAAAAAAAAAAAAAACTGAAACGTACATCAAAGTGAAATTCCATGCTCCTATATAGCTTAAGGGCAATTCATGACAGGCTGATTGTATAGCTAAAGATTAGCGCCCTGCTGCAGATGATCATCCTTGGGGAGGCTCTGGGCTCCATCCTTATTTCCCTCTACTAGACAAAGCACTAGCTCCACCTCTCATCTGTTGTTTCCGAACACCTTATCTGGTCAGACATTAGAAGAACAGGGTCCACCCTGAGGTCTTGGCAGTTGCATTACTTTGTTTCACCTTTTGTTGTTATTGTTCCTCTTTCAATTTAGTTTGCTTTGGATTTTTGACCACAATGCTCATTTTGCTAGATGTATGTATCCTAATCTTAAAACTCTGTTTCTAACTAAGATTGTTTGCTTTATGTTGGTTGTATTTCTATCAGTTCTTTGCTTTTTGACCATGGCCTTTGATGTGAATCTGTTCCTGCTAGACTATCCATACCAGGTGTTTTGGGCAGTCAGGGCTGCTTCATGTTGTGTTGCTTTGCTATATGATCACACAACTGTTTTATGTCTCTATACAGTGGCATGATGACTGACTATCATTCCTAGCAGAAGCTAGTCCAACATTTATTTAATCAATACATACCAAGTATTATGATATACCCTACTGACAACATAGCAATGAAGTTAGGCAGAGCTGTCATGAGACTCTGACCTCATAAAATAAAACAGTATAGGGCCATTTTAACATCACCAATTCACCTAATGTGCATGTCTTCGGATTGTGACACAGGGAGGTATTCAAACTCCACGCAGGGAGGACTTGAACCCCAGCCTCCTTGTTGTGAGGCAGCAGTGACACCACTGTGCCACTCTTTTTTCCATCAATTTTCTGAAAATGATTTTTCTAGTTTGAGATTACAGAGAGCTTCTGTTGTAAGGCACAACCCAAATTTGGGCAGGACAGCGATCCTTTACAAGATAGTGTCACACACGCAGTCACCAGATGAGTTTAGATTTTTGGGGCTTGAAGATAAACTGGAACTTGAACTCGTGTCCTTTCAGGCTTCCACCACAATGCCACTGCCTCTCCTGTTTCTTTGCAGCATAATTTACAGGTTTCACGGAGAGATTACAATAAAAAAAATAAAGTAAATAAGATCAACAGGCAGCTCCCACCGTGAGTCAGCAGCAAGCATTGCTGACAGAAACCGGGCTGGAGTGCTATTGTGAAAAAGGGCTACAAAGTTGACATGGAGCTATCGCTGGAGACCTGACCTTGCTGACTAGGATGGCGTCAACTGGCTTGGCATCAAGGTCAACAGACAAAAACAAAAACACGGCCATAGTTCTCAACTGGCTCTCCGAAAATACAGGTCTCTGCAGTTGCCCTCCTGCTACGGACGACAGCAGCCGCATCACCCCCCGCCACAAGCTTCTCTTTGTTCACGCAGGTGGCTTTTACACCAATCTGGCTCGCACACACAATAATCCAAGTCAGTTTCTGCATGACAGGAGCGCGAAACAGAGAGCACAGCACACCTGACTGGATCTGTTCTGCCACTGACTAATAGACTGAAACCAGTAATCAAACCACCCACCTCCCTGCAAGAGCCAAAGAACCCGCAATCTCGGCCGTCTGCACCTTTCAGTTTCCATAACCACCAGCACTCCAGCTAATTAGGGGCCATTAGCCTATTGAGTCATGTCTGCCCAAAGTTTTACCATGAGGGACATCATTTGGGGAGAGGTGTCACATGTGGTGCCTGTAGGCAAAGACCCTCCAATAATGACAGCTTTTTTCAAATTTTATTCCATTGTAAAATATACGCTTAAAAAATCAACTTCCCACATAGCAGAGATGAGTGAACTATGGATGAGGCTTGCACTGAAAATGCTTATTATAAAACATTAGTGTACTGATGGTCATAATGAAAAGCTGCCTACGTGACCACATGCTAGAGAAATGACCTCATAACAAGGGAGAAATTCAGTACTTGACCAAAAATTAGTTCAAGGCATAAAGAGAGCAAATATTGATTACAAAAATATAATAAACAACCTCACTTAATTTCATTTAGCATCTTTCTACAGCAAATATTCATTCCAGTCAATTTGTTTTATTACACGTTTTTCAGGACAATATCAATAATTGTGACCCCTGTCTTTATTAATTTCGTGATAACTGTGTTCCATTTCTGGATGTCCTGGTTAATATTGTCAGGGACTCTTTCCAGTTCTCATTAAATAGAAGACCTACTGATCTTAACTGTTTACTTCATACACCCAGTTTTCATCCTTGTACATTAATTAATACTCATCTTGTTTTTTCGCATAAGGTGCATTTGTTCTGAACAGAATGATTTTGTCAAAACAGCACTGGATTTAAAAATCATGCTTCTTACAAAGGGGCTACTCGAAGAAAGCATAGATAAGGCCACTAAATAGGCAACTATTATTAACAAAGATCTATCACGTATATCACATAATAAACCTACCACTAACACTAGGATTGTCTGCAGACCCACATAATTCTATATTTTCCAGTCAGGTACATCATATCATTTTAAAACACTGGAATATTCCCAATCCAAATTTCACCTTCTCTGAACCATCCTTTGTTTGTTTTTTCTTATGGCCGTAACCTAAAAGACATTGTTGTGAATCACATACATACAGCTCTTTGGAAGTATCTTGACAATATTACAGTACAGTCTAATCCTGGCCACTTCAAATTGTCCCATTGCAGCTGCAACAATGTACTCAAAGGACATCTAATTTGCAAACCATATTGTTGTGTAACCTTAAAACACAGATCCAATTCCAGCACTAAGGGCATTATATACCTTTTATGCCCCTGTCCTCTAATATATGTAGATAAAATTTTTCTTACTTTTAAAAAACCAGATTGCTGAACATAAAGCACTATTAATTTTTGAATAAATTTGTGAATTTCCCCTCGGGATTAAGAAAGTATCTATCTATCTATCTATCTATCTATCTATCTATCTATCTATCTATCTATCTATCTATCTATCTATCTATCTATCTATCTATCTATCTATCTATCTATCTATCTATCTATCTATCTATCTATCTATCAAAACATCCATGAAACATTCAATTTCAAGAACATTTCAATGAGGCACATCATCTAATTTCAGATATAAAATATACAATATTACAAATAGTGAAACCCCACTCCAGACAAGATGATTTAAATAATTCTTTTCTTCACCGAGAAGCCTTCTGGATTTAAAAATAAAACGCTGAGCATCCATTTGGCTTAAATGAAACACATGACTTCACCTGTTTTCTCTGAATTTCTTCTCCCTACACCTCTTGTACACAACTATTAATGTAATTTGAAGGTTGATGGTAGCTTTGATAAGGTGACACATTCTGGTAAGGTAATTTTAACATAATTTCTCTACCCCACTATAAGATCTCCTTGCATTCATTTTTCACATTGTTTTTCCTCTCTTTTATTTTCTAGTTCTGTAGTTTCAGGAATTAAACTATTTTGATCTGTAAACCTCTCCATCACACCTGATTATTTAGGTGAGATCTCGTCTTAACTACCTAATGTTCCACTCCCTGCTTTCATTTTATTCTGCTTTAATTATGGTATATATTCAAATACAGCTAATCTTTGTTCTTTTTCTGTTCAGACTCCCGTTTCCTTTCTACCCAACATTGCTGGTAGTACCTGGGTTTTTAAATTTTTGAACTTGTGCAACATTTTGCCTCCATTGTTTTTCTGTCTGTCTTTTCCTTCTTTTCATTCCTTTTGTACAACTGGATCACTGGTTGGTTAGCGATCTTCTCAGTGTCAAATGGTGAATCTGCAGCCTTGTGTTTTATTCATTAGGCCCTCTACTCAAAGACTTTATGAAACTGGCTGGTTATCTGAGCTGTTAAGGAACACTTCACCTAAAAATTATCTTTCTTTTTTATATCTTACTTACCTCACATAGTTTTTTGTGATGACTGAGAATTATTTTTCATCTCATGTGTTCTTGGAGAACAGAGAAAACAAAGTTTCTGGTAGAATGGGAGCCTATGATGACCAACACTGGACAACAGTAAACGATACCAAAAGACATCCAAGGAAAAAAAAATGTCACTTGTGTCTCATAATCCACATGTCAAGTCATTCAGTCGTATACCCACAACGTCCTAAATGCATGCATTGTTGTTACTAAAATACTGGTAAACAAACCACTTCGGGAAAGCACTCTTGTGAATGAAAACGGAATGTGCAGAGATTTGCACAATCATTTGAACTGAAGATCCGCCTCTTCCCCTCCCTCATTGGTCCAAAGTTTAGTCTTTAGTTCAAAAGTGTGATCCTGTGTGAAGGAGCTTCCTGTTTGTGGAGTAATTTCATATTCCGAAGGTATTTATTTAACAGAAAGTTTAGGAAAAAATAGTGCGTTTTGCATGTTGTGAGCATATGACTCGATGAATTCATGTATGAATAACGCGACACAAGTAATGGGAGACTTGTTCACAGACATTTTTGATATTATCTCTGTTCTCCATTAAAACATTAGATTAACAATTTTTCTCCATTATCACTTAACTTATGTGACTTGCGCCACAAACCATCCAAATTCTCAGATTTCAACTGCGTTGAAATGCCAGTGGATAGCCATTAACTCACAACATCTGACTCGGAAGTTGTCTCCTTATAGAATGGGTTAATAGGAGAGCTCTCTGCGTCAGCTGCACAGATCACATTTTCTGAGCACTGTGAGTTGATCGCCTGCTTTTTTCCCCCATGGGATTAATAAAGTATCTATCTATCTATCTATCTATCTATCTATCTATCTATCTATCTATCTATCTATCTATCTATCTATCTATCTATCTATCTATCTATCTATCTATCTATCTATCTATCTATCTATCTATCTATCTATCTATCCTGGTAACATCATCTGAGCTGTCTGCCTCTCTCTTTGTTCACTCCTTTTGTGCACAACAGTACCACTGCAGGTGAGTTTCATTATAAAAACATCATTTTTGGGTGAAGTATTCCTTTAACAGATCTGATTAAGAGTTGCCCTAGATGACAGTACCAGTGTACTTGGTGGGATCCAGAAAGATTTAGGGCTTTGAGTTTGTTGTACACCTAGATATGACTCGATATCAAACACATCACACTATTGGACAACTCCAATGTTAAGGACCAGTACTCATACAGTGGGCTACAAACACTTCATCTTAACTATTAATTTACGGAAGCAACCATTGTGTGACATCATGGGCAAACAGTCAGCAAGAATGAACATCAACATGACCTGCCAAACTTTAAAGTCCACCCGTACCCCAACATAGCTTATGGAATGACTGGAGAAATGAAATTATGGCCTGGCATCTTCTCTTATGCCTTTCATTGACAGATTACAAATGCTGTGCTTACACAGTTGGTGGTGACAGCTGGCCTGGCTCTCCCAGAGTACTTGATTATGATGGGTCATTTCACTGTGTGTCTAATGTAGAGAGGCCAAGAGTGCACACAGACCTCACTTTGGCTTTCCTTAAGAGTCAGCATGTTCTGAACACTGTAATGAAGGGCAAACAGCATGCTTCCATGTTGACAAAAGCAAAAAAAAATTTTTATTTTTATAATTTTTTAGCAACATAAGTGTGAGTCTTGTCAGATACACGGACACATTTATGGCCGACAGTAATAATATTTCCACAACAGCCTCCAAACAACCAACTTTACAAATGCAGTTCAGAGTGACAGTGTGAAAGAACTGAGACTGGGATTGGGGCGCATGAACTTTTAAGCCTTGCCCCGTTCTGCAGGCTGCAGTGAGGTGCACTTGGAATGACTGCATAGATGACAGGGTGTTACTGCCAGCTGTGTACATCGCAGATTCTTTGTTTATGTGGATTTTTCCTAAAGCGGGGGGGCGCCTGTATTTTTAGATAACTGATTGAGCCCAGCAATGTGCGTATTGACATAGCCCACCTTTTTTCTGGTTTAATATTGCAGTAAGGAATGTGCCTAGCAAAAAATGTTGGAGTGATAGTAGCCCATTGCTTTTGAAAATGTAGTGAAGTGAAAGCAGACAGAAAGTTTTATTCTCAAAATAAAGCAGAAATATTCTCAAAGCATACTCAAGTACAGTAACAACGCAACTGGTGAAATGAGGCACACAGACAATACAAAAGAAAATATAAAGATGTGCCTTTTGTAAATAAAAGCCTACATTTACTGTTGTTGGTGCTGTTTAAAATATTTCTCAGGTGAATTGTGAATTTCTTGGTAATGGACAGGGGCTCACAATAAAACACATATTAAAGAATAATTCATAACGTTTTGCAGGTAGTTTTTCATACATAAAAGTCTCATCCTCACTAAAAATAAAAACTGGAAAACAAAGGACCAAGCACTTCGACACATTTATTCTGCTTAGAGCTTTGAACTACTGCTCATCATCAAATAATCCATAAAAATAAACATTTCAGGAGTCCATGTTCTTTCTTTAGCCATGGGAGATTTTTTGTGTACCCAGGTTTCTACAAACAGGCCACAGATGTGCATGTCAAAATGACTGGCACCTTCAAAAATGGCCCAGTTTGAGAGAGCAAGTGGGTCCTTAAATGGACCGTACCATCAAGACTAGTTTACATAGCTCTCCAACCTTCCATGCTTCATAATTGGAAAAACTGGGTTCAAAGCTAAGTTTGTAAGGAAACACCTGCAACACAGGAAGCAGAATTTCCAGATCACAACGAGTGCATAAGTGAGGGAATGACAAGAGAAGCAATACTAATTTTAGGAGACAGGGACTGGTGTTACAAAGTAAGACTAAAGGAACTCAACTTTATAGGCCTAAGCTAAAAGACTAAGAGCAGAGATGATAGGTAAGAACTGTGTTCAGAATTGCAAATCCAACAAATGTGATGCCTGCCACTTCTCCTAAATGATTCTTCAATGATTGCACCAGGCTGCAAATGGCAGCTACGGAAATGTTAACATCAAAATGTTGACCCAGTCTGACCCACAGAACCGTAAATCCAGGAGCAGACAACACCTTATGGACACTGACAGTAAATCTCCACTCATTACTGTATTGTGCCAAATGGGCTGCCTTAGCTAATACTATTGTGATTCAGATATGTTGTAGTAGAAATTAATTAGACATCATTCATCTTGATTAAAGTGTTTCTCTGCCACTGTAAGACGGCTAAAGGAAAGAATAGTGATAGCTAAACCGTCTCAGCCTCTGCAGTCAGGAAATCTCTGGGCAGATTACTCACATGGCATCCTTTAACTACATAAAAATTAAATTAAAAAAGTCATTCAGCCCAGCCCAGTAATACTTTTCCAACTAGTGTTTCAAATACAAGCCAACACGTCAGCCTTTCACCTTTCATTTCAATTCAGTTGCTGCAGCACAGTAACTCAAGACCCCATCCAAATTCCTACCTTTCCTGGCAGTTTGGGCAAGTCCCGGATCCTCTTGTCTAGAGATGGTGGAATCTGATACACTTCTTGATTTGGATTCATAGATGGTGGGACTTGATATATTTCCTGTCCGGGGCCAGCCACGGACGGCGGTACTTGATAAATGTCCTGTGGGGAGCTCTTAGAGGATGGAGGAACCTGATAAACATCATGGGGCTGGCTCTGGTATGTCTGCCCTCCAGCTTGCTTTTGTAGGGGAAGTGGCGGGTTTCCCTGGCTTGGCTGGTACTGGTGCTGAACACTGACGGGAATCTGATAGAGGTTCTGCTGGACTTTGCTGTGAGATGGTGGCATCATGTAGATGTTGTCTCCTTGGTTCGGGAAAGCCGGATGCATTGCAGTGTACTGGGATGAAGGGGAAGGCATATTGTAGACACTTTGCTTGGGGTACACTGGGGGAGTCAATGGTGGTTGTGCCAGAGCTGCGGACTGAGGGCTGCCACCCATGTTAGGTTGCTTCTTGTCATACATTCCAACAATGATCTTGAGACGATTTCCTGGCACGATACCTTGACGGCCGTGCAAAGAGCACAGCCACCAGCCATCCAGACCCTGAGTGTCCCTCTCCAGGACTGTCATGATATCCCCCTTGCGGAAGGAAAGTTCATCAGGAGACTCTGCCACATTGTCATAGAGGGCCTTGGCGAGCACATTCTGAAAAAGATAAAGAAGAAACATTAGAGGATTTAAATTACACAATACAATGATCCTTCCAGTCCATTACTGTATCTTAAGAGCAAATACTGTGCCATCATAGTGCCAAGAAGATGCCCAATGAGGGCAATTAAGTCAGAGAACACCCGCCCCTTCTAGATCAGACAGTATAAAAGCGGGCATCCCCGAAAGGTAGCATCACTTTTTGGACCAGTGCAATGACTTATATTGAGCTCCTCCAAAGCCTGACATAGTCCTTAATGTACCATGTGTCTAGGCTGATTTTCAGGGCGATAGCTTTTATTTCTCTTGGTGCACCTGCAACTGCATGTTTCTTTCACTCTACTTTTAGGCTCCAAATGATCAGTGCTTCCTTTGACATAACCTGAACTTTCATTCTCTTATAAATAATAACATTACGAGGATGGCAAGTGTCACATCTATCGTTGTACTGGCTCATATTGATGTCCTGCACAGTGAGGAAAGCTATCTGCAGATGACCCCTCCCTCTTCTAGGCTTTGACTCCTGATGTTCCTCATTAGAAGGATTTCTTACTAAAGTGGGGGCGGGCGCCGCTAACACAGCCAAAATAAGCCCGGTCATAGGGTTTCAACACGCTAAAACTTTGAGTTTTTAACTTCTGCTGTTATCATTTGGCAGTGCACACTGGAATAGCTGGAATCAACTTTTATTCGGTACACAAGCCTGGGCAAGGAGGCTTGGCCATTGGAAGCTCACTTGTTTTTAACATTTTTCATGGTCACATAATAATTAGATTCCTTGCCACATCAACACACTGCTAGTCATCTAGTCATAAACAAGTGCTCACCATGTCCTTCTGAGTATTTAAGTGACTCCACTTACAGCACAGACTAAGCATCTCTGAGTGGCCACAGCGATCCCTCAACAATTCTCCCACAGACCGTCTCAACATTCAACCTCCCATTTAACCAATACATATAAGTGACACTTTTGAATGAGACTGAATCCAATCTTATTATTTTGAGTTGGTTTGAATTCTAATGGTAATCACTGTGAATTGTCATGCATGCACATCAGAGGATCACCTTCCGGGGTCATCTGAGGTACGTAATACTCCAACGGAATGACAGGGTGCACAGTCTCTAACAGTTTTATCTCCTTTTGTTTCCCTCACAGTGCCAAGAAGACACCCATTGATGGCAACTAAGACAGAGAAATCCCACCCCTTCTGGCTCATACAGTATAAAAGCAGACATTCCCAAAAGGTGCTGTTGCTTTTTGGACGCGAGCAAAATTGCATTTGGAGTTTGTCCAAACCTGACCTAGCCTTTAATGTACCATTTCCAAGCCGATTTTCAAGGAGATTGCCTTTATTTCTGTTGCAGCGTCCTTAAGCACCTGTTTTTTTTGTTCCTTTCATTTTTGTTTGTGCAATTAAATGTGGCAGCCCAGTTGGCTACCCAACTTTTTTTCTGGACTCAGTCAAATCTGTCTTACAGACCACAATATACAGTCTGACAGATGTCCATACCAGGTACTGTTACAACGTGCTAAAAAAGCAAAGGAAAACTCAGATACTTTACAAATGCATGTCTGAGTTGCCCCCTCAATTACGAGAATGACTGATCTAACAGAGTTGAACGGCCATAAAACAATCAGCCTCACTAATAGATGTTCTTATCAGTCCATTCTGAGCACACATGTGCTGGATAATACTGCATGACAAATGGCCATTTGCCCTACATAAAGCTCCTTATTTCAAATGACCACAGACCCCTTGTCTACTGGACTTGCTATTTACCCACAACCCCCCAGCCAAACTTCAGTTTAGCTTGATGTCAACTGCATTTTGGTTTAACAGTAGGTCAGTCTGTGAGGAGACACTCAAACAAACGTGTTGCCGTGTACAGGCTCAGAGTGCTGTGTATTTATATGTTACATAGATATATGCATGTTACCGAAGCCTCAGTCTTCAATAAAGAGAGCTGTAAAACAATAAACTGAATGGAAGTGAGCTTCAATACCTGTGGGCTCCTTACACTCTCCACATTGGGGATTTTTTTACTTTTTCTAAAGAGATGAGGTTGGTGTACTAGTCTACTTTCCTGGGTTCAATTCAATGCCCAGTTGTTTCCTGTGTGGAGTATGAATGTTCTCTCTGTGTCTGCGTAGGGCTTCTATTCAAGTGCTCCAAAGAAGTGAGGTGATTTGGAAATGCCAGATTTTTGAGTTTGAGATTAGGTGCAGGAGTATGCCAACTCTACAGTGGATTGATGTCCCCACCGGGTCATTTCCTGCCTTGTACCTTATGCTATAGGCTCTGGTCCTCCACAACTTTTAATATGATTGAAGGCCATATCACATTAGACAACTTTTCTAGCAATTTTCATTTGTAGCCTTCATTTAAAATGATCTCAGTGAGTCAGAAGCAGTCGGTTGTGGGACATATCCTAATGCTAATTCACTCTGACAAACAGGTTTGATTTTGTCTTTAGTTGTAGTAGCGGGCTCCATGTGCATGAGAGCTGATATCCAATGAATTGTCATATATCATCTCCAGACAGAGGAGCAGCTTCAGCGACAGACTGCTGTCACTGTCCTGCTCCACTGACAGACTGAGGAGATCGTTCCTCCTCCACACTATGTGACTCTTCAATTCCACCCTGGGGATGTAAACGTTAAAATTATACAAAGTTATTGTCTGTCTGTATACCTGCATTGTTATCACTCTTTAATTTAATATTGTTTTTTATCAGTATGCTGCTGCTGGAGTATGTGAATTTCCCCTTGGGATTAATAAAGTATCTATCTATCTATCTATCTATCTATCTATCTATCTATCTATCTATCTATCTATCTATCTATCTATCTATCTATCTATCTATCTATCTATCTATCTATCTATCTATCTATCTATCTATCTATAATGCAGGAATAAGGAACATGTGTGCACTGAACCTTGCTAAAAGGAGATGCTTGTCTGTCTGATGTCTCCTGTTTTACATACAAAACAATTAAAAAAGTAAAAAAAAAAGAAAGGGTCACAGATTGGACTGAACTTGCTATACCTGTTAGCCCTTCAGACAGCACCAGCTCTGTCAGGCAGTGCGCTATTGGTTGTCAAATAAGCGGCAACTGTGCTGAAAGGTAATAATAATAATAATTCATTACATTTATATAGCGCTTTTCTCAGTACTCAAAGCGCTATCCACACAGGGAGGAACCGGGAAGTGAACCCACAATCTTCCACAGTCTCCTTACTGCAAAGCAGCAGCACTACCACTGTGCCACCTGTGAGGACCGTCACTGTGTAGTTGCTAAATGTGACATGTCCAGCCATTTTTCAGTCATGTAAATTGATATGGTCCTGCGACAAGTTCAGCAAGTCTGACATATGTGTAATGTGACATTAGCTTAAGCTGGTTTGAGAACTGCATGCTCTTTTAAGAGAGAAAGAACCTTAGGTGAGATACTCCTTGACTTATCACTGGTCTCTATCTCAGAATTCCTGGTAAAATAAAAAGAGAGACTTGTAGGCTTTAAGACTGAAGTGAGGTAATCAGCAATCTAGGTGTGGGACTTTTGTCAGCATAAGAAGCTTTAAGGTCTCTGAAGGAGACGCTGGGACAGCTTAGTTATTAGCTAAATAAATGAGTTTGATGGACTGAATGATCTCTCATTTGTCAAATGTCTTGTGCTCTAAAGACTCTGTGTGTCTGGCCATGGACTCATTTATGCTTCCAGACATTTTCAAGTCATTTTCTAACCTGCTTAGCCAGTTTGGATTGTGGGGGAACTGCTGCCAATCTCAAGAGCATTGGATGCTAATACTGAATAGGGTGCCAGTCCATTGTAGGCACACACACACACACAAACAATCACACTAGGCCAGTGTAGAGTTAGTGACCCATTTAACCATGTCTTTGACATCTGGGAGAAAAACACACGCAAACACAGAAAGAATGTGCAAACTTCACACTGATGATGAATGAAGTGGGATTAGAACTCAGTACTCTGCGGCCCCAACTACAGTAATACGTTTTCATTTCAATAATGCCGACCTTAGTTTTCACTTTTCTTCCACACAACCCTGGCGTTTTCAACCCCCAAAAACAAACATTTTTGAAAATGCTCTCCACAGCCGTATACTTCTGAAAATGTAGCATGAGCATTGTAAGGTAGAAGGGTGAAATGCATACTGTAATCGCATGCTGATTTGTTTGTGCTTATCATGTGGCACTTCCCTGACTGGATCCTCCTCATTACAAAGTCTCATTTACTGACTGGTGACCTGTCAAGGAAGAAAACCACACTCCAACATGACAGACAAAGAAGAGTTACTTCCCACTGCATATGTTGTGTTGCTTACCTGTATGAACCTAAATTGCATTTTGTACAGTTTGAATGATACATACATACACAAAAGGCAAATAATTCATCAACCATGACAGTTTTGTGATAAATCCTGTGGCTGGTGGTGTTACCAACCCTTCAAGAATTTTTTCTGCCAATAAGCACGTCTAGTGTAGGCAAAAGGCTTTGTCATATATGTTTTTTGGTTTAATGTGGTTGGAGAAATTTTTGTATTAGATGTGAAAACGCTACTATGACTTATTGCTTTGGTTTAAAACTCCATTTTCAAATGAAAACATAGTAGTGTCGACACTGTCCTTTCTTAACATAAATGAAAATGGATAACCATGCACATTTTCCATGATACACATGGATATTGGGAAAAAGAGACAACTACTTGTTCTAGAGTTATTAAAAAGACAGATGAATAAAATATAATGATATTTTGAGTGGTCATCGTCATTAGAAATGCCTCAGCCACGTGTCAATGTATGTACGGAGGTTGCACATTCTCCACATTTCTATATGAATTTTCAGCTTGAACTCCTGCTACTTACCACATTTTGCATGATAAGTCAATTAGAACCTGTCCAGGATTACCGCGTGTTTGAACGCACCATCTCATATACTGGTATCCCTTCCAGGCTGGGTCTCTCCTTACTCCAAGTGCTTTTATAAGTTGGTTTAATAAACAGATGGACAGAGGGAAACAGGAAGTCTGTCAGTTTCACGTTGTAAGTATCCTCCCTTAGATGTTGACAAAATTTTAAAACTTCTACTAAAAATAAAAATTCTCATAGCCCCTGACAAACATTTAGGGACATTTTCTTCCCTGATGGCGCAAAGAAGTGCAGTCTAACTGCCTGTGTGCACAGCCCCAGTGGTGTTTCTAAGCGTGCATGTATTATTCATTAGTCTACAGATCCTCTCAGCAGTAGCAATTTTGCACTTATCAGTGAGCGCTATGAAATACGCCCTGGCGTGCTCAACCTTGACAGCTGGAGATTGCTCCATACGCTCATAATTATTAAAAATAAATAAAAGGGAAATGCTTCAAATCTAAGGCAAGATTACCTCTGCAAAATAAAAAGTGTGTTTTTTGAAACACGGGCTTTCCATAAAAATCCATTCATCCAAAGCCACGGCAGCATTGTTGGCCTTTTTGTTTTAAATGCCAAGTTCTATTATGGATCTGCACAGAGTGCTGCCCAACAGCTGCGGCGACACAGCTGTACAAAGGAGAAAAGGAAAAAAGTACAATAAACAAGCTGCTAATCCACTTTAGCTTTCAAAGGGCTGGTGGCTACAGAAAGGGAGAATATGAGAGACGCCGACACCGACAATGCAGGTGCGCTCTCCAACACAAACAGTCGCAACACACATCACAATGAGTGCCATAAAAAATGCAGAAACGAGCAGGAAGTGTAAACTTCAGAGATGAAAAGCATCCTGTCAGCTAAGAAAAAACGTCATGTCAACAGGACTCTGCCCTGGGTGTCGAATTCCATTTTCAAGCCAGGGATCTTATTACTGCGCTTGACCTTTGTCTTCATACTGCAGCCTGAAAACACACTGCCGGTTGGTACACAATGAGAAGGATACTGTCCCGTGTCACATGCGGTTTGATCCTCTGCCTGTCACAAGGGAGAACAATCGGCCACTACGTTAGGACCAATTTATTGAGGCAAACACATTAACCTTCACATGGAGGAGTACCTGCCTTATTCAGAGAGATGATCTAACTGACAAGAGACTGAAGGAGTTGAACCTTCTCGGTTTAGATGATTGAAATTTTTTAAATTCTGAATGGAATTATTATTAAAATAAATTTTCTAGCAAGATCACAGTGGCACAGCTGAAAACTTCTTCAAGGACGGTTTTGCAGAAATTTTAGGTTTCTCTTCACACAAAGAACCACAGACACAAGGAAAAAATTACTAAGTAGGGTGATGGAGAGTAGGACTTCAGGAACCTTCAAAACTTGACTTGATGTTATTTTGGAGAATCTAGGATGGACGACAAGTTTGTTGGTCTAAACAATGTCTCCTCAACTCTGCTAATGTTCCAAGTCTTCTGGGGTCTGTCCATCTCCAGCTAGTCTTACTCAGAGAGAGGTTTGTATCGGTCTGTTAACTTACACAAAGAGGAGTTGACCTGCCTGCCTGCCCACTTGAGTGATGCAAATTAAGCACCAATGGAGGAGTGGAGCCTGCCTTATAAATTAATGAGACATTCTAATATTCAAAAGGTGGAGAGAGAACCATAAGCCTTACAGAGTGATGGAGTCCAGACTTTATCAGAGGTATATGGTTTGCTACAAGGCATCCATTTATCACATGAGGCAGTGGACCTTGTGTGCTTTATTTAGGGTCCAGGACAGCCAAACAAAATTACTGGTGCTACTATGTGTATGGCGATACACGGATACTAGATCAGAGAGCGGGGGCGTGGGTCCCCCATGGTGCCAAAGGTACAGCACTGCTGGTACTCTAAGCAGAAATTGGAAGATGTGCCGGTGCTACATACCGGTGAGTACCAGCCCACTTTAAGCACTGGTCCAGGACACACCATAACTGTCACATGGAGGGCAGAGAAATGCCAAGTCCTACCCACAAATTTATTTAAAGAAAAACTATGGCCTGTAGGTCTTATTTAGAGATGGACTGATGTGATTCACAAAAATAGACAGCTGATGTTACTGAGGAGTGAGTTCTACCAGCCCAATTCAGAGAAGGAAGCTCCTCAGAGACTATAACTGCATGCCAGGATGCACCTTCATGCACTGTGAAAGTGTCTTGGGTTGGGTTGGAGTCCAACATGACTCCATTATGGTTGGTTTAAGGAGGAAATCGCATGGCTTAACACTGCTGTCCTACAACTCCCAGAGCGTGTGAAGTTTGCACATTCTTCTAAGATCCATATGGGGTTTCCTCCCACACCCCAAGAACATGCAGTTCAGGGTTAACTGCTCGACAGGAGTGACCGTGTATGTGGCCAGTGATGTACTGTTGTCCTATTTAGAATTAATTCCTGGCATATGCCCAGTGCTGCTGGGACAGGTTTATCATTCCTGCAGCCCTAAAACTGGTTTGCCGAATCAAACATTAACTACTAACAGCAAATACTGGAAGTTAGTCTCTTAGGAAACGTGTAGATAATGACTTTTCAGTACCAGTGTTAAATATATCATTTGTTAAACACTGTTTTCCCAAATTCTCCTCACTTTGCGTTTTTCTGTGCGTTCACATCACTTACTATTACCACAAGTGTAGAAACAACACCCTGCCAGCTTGATGTAAGGTTAAAGGTTGTAGTGTAAGAGTAGAAGAGGCAAAACTCACATGCATGAAGACGTAACAACTGTCATGTCGAGAAGAATGAGCGGTGAATCTTGCATATTGGCTGCTACACTGAGGAGGGAGTCTCGCAGGCAGAAAAAAATGAGTGTGCTATAAGGAGGAGGCATAATGGTATTATTCAGAGAAAGGCACCTGGAGGGGATTTTTTTAGTCTCATTCATACCAACACACTAACCATCACTGGAGATGACATGTCGGTATTATTCATAGAGATAAAATGTGTCACATGGAGGAGTAGCTGACATTATTCAAAGACAAAGTCAGGCACAAGTTAGTAAGTGAGACTAAGTGTCACAGAAAGGGGTCCCTCAGTCTTACGGTCTGTGACAGGCAGGCAGGTCCAGACTTATTCAGTCAGATACTGCAAAATATCCTGGTCTAGGTGCCAGACGTTGAGTGCTGCTGCATGAATAATAAATAAGGTTGGGGCTGTCTGCTTGTTTGTATTACTCATTAAGACAGCCGGCACTGATAAACACCACTCAGATTTCCAGAGCTTCAATAGCCACTCAGCCATTTATTTTCCAAAAGTGCTAAATCCAATTCCAGTTATGGGGAGTTCCTACACAAAGCTGAAAGTAAGCTGAGATGGGGTGCTAGTCCATCACAGGGCATACCCATGTACACCCCACAGTCACCACTGTACTGTTGTTTATGAACCCAGCATGCACATCTTTTGGATGTGGAAGAAAATCCAGGGTACATGGAGGACGCAAGGAGAACATGCCAATATCACCTAAATAGAGGCTGGGCTAGGGGTAGAACCAGTTGCTGGAGTTTGGGATGTTCAATACCTTTTAATTCCATAGCACATTGTGCAGGGTGTTTCTTGTCTTGTACCTAAAGCTGCTGGAATAAATTTTAGAATCGGACTGAGCAGGTTCCAGAGTGCATGTACTTTGTATCAAATGCACATAAGAACACCTCATGTTTCAAGAGGCCTGGCCAGAAACATAAGAAAGAATAATCTAAACCACTCCTGGGACCCCAGGCTCAATGTTACTTATTGATTATCTCTATATATAAAATGCTATGGTCTATCCGTCTGTCACATGATTAACAGTGTACTACTCCAGCTAGAACCTTGATCTTAGTCTTAATCAAAAGCTCATGACCTGATAAGTTCTACAAACTCAAAACATTTCAGGTAGTGGTAATTTCAGCTAAACAACCTGTGGTTGTGGGTTTATAATGACAAACTGCAGGGGAAGATTATGTGACGAAGAACATCATAATAGGAAGAAGAAGAAAAAGAAGAAGAGGAGTAGCATCACATGAGAACATCAAGTACAGGATACAGAATGTAAGAACGACAAGATGGAGAAATGCATGTCTATGATCATGCAGAGTGTTTACTGTTATTTATATCTAGCCTTTCGTTAGGTCACACAAACCCTCATAAGAAGACAAGATGCTGAACGACACTGACAATCAGGAAGGAATCCTGAATATGGAGCAACTGAACAGCAGGTAAACACATTGGCTCATAGGCATGCAGGACACAGTCCAGGATACAAAATGCAAGAACAAGAAAAAGAGACAGAAATGCCCAGCAACAATCAAGAAGATTATCAATTAACTGAAATCTCCGACCATGTAAAAGTATTAATTGTACATCCTTAAGTCGATGTTCCTTTGAAGACCATTACTTAGCAAAGTTACGTCAGTGATGTGGTCAATGTCCAGCAGTACTTTTTTTCATCTGCTTGCTCTAGATGGGCCACCAGCAGTTATCACTTTCAGAGAAACTGAAAGAAGTGACTATTTAAAAAACAAAGGTATCAACAGCTCTTTACTTCTAACTTGGTTTTCATTTGCATTTATTTTAGCACCATTGGTCTGCATGTTCAACTAGTCCTCTTGATTGCCACAATCATCTCTCCAAATGAATACAAAGCTGCTTTTTTATGACGCTCACAACTCCCACCTTTCTACATAAAGGTGTGCAAGGCCCAAGCAGCTTCTCTGCTGCTGTTTGTATCAGGGATGGGATGTGAGTGGGCAGGAAGTAAACCTGCAGTATTCTGAAACACCTTGGCATTTACTGCATGACACAACTCTCAAACCCTCTTGGGCAATAGGAAGAGCCTGGAAGGTGACTCAGGCTCCACGCAGCTCCAAAGCAGAGCTGGGAATTTCCATTTAATAATACTTAAAGGCCTCCAGCACAGCATGTCACGAGTGTGGCACTTGCGCTCTGCTAGCAACTACTTTGACAGACGAAGCGAAGGCTCAAATGGAAATACCGGTGATGAATACCTGAAGTGCTTTCAAGATTAGTCACTCAAGCAGCGGAGACTGCATTTATATTATTTTACAAACTCGGTGCCTATTAAAAAAAAACAAAGAAGCACTCAATAATAATCTTTTTTTTTTCTAATGGAAAAGATTTCCAAATAGGAACAATGCTTTTCTGAATTGCTTGAAGACCTCTACAGTCTAAAACTTTTCAAATCATCAGTTTAAATTTAAAAGCTGAGCACTGCTGTCACAGTCCTGTTGTGACCTGCAACCCCACTTTAACAAGTTAAAAGGAAAACGTAGTGTGCAAACTTTCTTCTTCAGAGTGAATCTGTGTCAGTGCCTGGCTTTCAAATCTCTGGCAGTCAGAGGTCTTATTGGCTGAAGACAGAGACTTGGTGTGTCCGGGTGAAGGCCGGCAGGCACAAGCGCTAGCTGCACTCCTTAGCCAGCTCAGTCCATGCGTGGAGATTGAAGCTTTTATTTTTGACCGCCAATCTGTATGACAACAATGGAGTAATTAAATGTGAAAGTAGGGCCCCCTAGCACTTTAATCTTTAGAATATTATGATGATAGTACAATGACTCAGCTCTTTCAAACCCAAAAGAAGATGAGGATCTGTAGTCTAATAACTTTCATCACCTCCTCTATTAAGATTCCATTTAATGAATTTTCTAACCTGATAATTTGTTCATAAGGGAATTAATAAAGTGTACCAAATACCAAATTAGAAGCAATAGTGCTGAACCCAGCAGCTACATGGCTCAATGCCTTTCGTTTTCTCCTTTTATTTGTTACAATGCAGGTGCCAGGCCTGGGCAGAATGCAAGTTTATTATAGGGCACCCTCATGCAAACACCCTAAAAGACCACAAATTTTGTGCTGCAGAACACAGTGGAGACCACAAAGGTATCAAACACACAGAGAGACATCCCACTCTGGAACTGAATTGGGGGTCCGAGTTTACTGCTCTGACACAGTGCTACTCTTCACATTACTGATTCTTCCATCACCAAATTCAGCTCATCCATTTTGTTTTTATTATTTGGCTGATAATTTTATCCAAGGTGTGTTATAACACTTGAGATACAGATAGTTACATTTCTTTTATTTTCCTTTTGGAGCACAGGTAGATGAAGTGACCTACTCATGGTCACACAGTGTCAGTAGCAGGATTTGTTCACAACCTGAGGGTATGAAGTCCAAAGACTTAACCACTACATCACAATGCCTTTACACCAGTGCGGCACAACAAAGAAGTCAACCCTGGACAGGGCCCTAATCTATCACAAGACATGCTACTACACTCATTCATTCCAGACAAGTTAAAAATCACCACATCTTTGGGATGTGATGGGAAAATCAGAGTTCAACTGCACAGAGAGAACATTCAAACTCCACACTAACGGCCACCAGGTCAGGTTATGACAGAGCTTCTGTAACCACTTCAGTCCTATGTCACCCTCTGCATCAATCAGTTTATCTTTGTAATGCCTTTCACCCCAAGAAGAAATTGAAAAATATCAAAATGTAAAATGAAAACCAATTACAGCACATACACCAAATTCATAAAATTCATGATACTTCAAAAGGGCAAAAGCAAAATAATTCCAAAGTCTAATCTCAAAAAAAGCCCAAGCAAAGAACAAGCACTCTTCTCCGACTCTATACAGCCCAGCCCCTTAAGCTCTCTCATAAGTACTTACCAGGAGCAAAGACGCACCACGCCATTCCCCAAGGAGCCAAAGCAGAGTGACATTTACAAAAGAGCGCCTGCCATTCTGTAATGGGGTCAGGCGGCTCATGCAATGCATTAATCCCTGGCAACAAGAAATGCCAAGCAGTATGTGCCAACCTACCACTCTAAACTTAATTTACCAACTTTTGCAGCAAGCACTCAACAATAAGCACTTTGAAAAAGTAATCAAGTGAAATACGTGAAAAAAAATCTGAAAACGAACTCGCTACCAAGTTACAGGAAAGAAGAGATAGGAAGTCAACACAGCAGAGGAGTAAAGTGAAGACTGAAGGAGAAAGCCACACACACACACACACACACACATTTGCCTGAAAACACACTTAGCAGAGGTGGCCGGGACTTTGAACATTTTGCCCAATGGACGCATGCTATGAAAGGCATTGGGTGAGGAAAACACCATCTTAATTCTGGTACACAGCATAGCCTGCATTCATCCCTTACACAATCTGTGTAAAATTTTTCAAAGGTATATTCAGCGGTGTGGATTTGCATACTAGACAAACACACATTCAGCATTACATATTAGATTAGAGTCAACCTGGTATAGCACCTTTTCATTTCTGAACAACAACCAGCAACATTCTGTCCGTTGTATTCTTTATTCTACCGGCTCCGCGTCCCTATGTCACCACCTCCTTTCTGCCTCGCACTCTCAAATTTTTCCTATGCACATGTGGCAAAGAGAAGCAGCAGATATGAGACCTTTTCATCACAAAAATCAAGAACTAAATACGCAGGGGGTCAGTGCTTTCCCTTCCAAACAGATGCACTCAGCAGCTTGTGAAATGGATGGCATTTACACTCCCATCACTGAAACTACTGAAAAGGAAGTAATGTAGCATCTGCAGGCCACGCACCCATGTGCGCCCGGCTCCCCCAGGACAATCAGTCAATGCCACCCACCCGGCCTGCAAGCTTTTGTCTTTTATTTGCTGTGGCTGGAGACTATATGGTGCAGCGGGGTCGGCCAAGATGGGGGGGCGGGGCAGGACTGTGATGAAGGACCAACCATTCTCCAAAGGAAATAAATGGCAAAGGTCACTTCTTGTCAGCCAGAACAGGAAAGAATGTGAAGTTCCCACATCCTGACTGGCAGAGTGTAAGAGGTTTGGCTCTCTCAAAGCAGATGGTGTTAAAGACTCAACCAAAAACAATACAACAAATTAAAAAAAATACATATATTTATCAAAAGCACCTGGCATTTACAGAGAGGGGAGGACATTTTAATATCCAACTCTGCTGCAGAAGTTATATGGTGGCACTTGAGAGAGAACTTGCCAGAAGCACAAGTGAGGAGCATTTGGACAAACACACAGAGAATAGTCTTTTTATGTGAAACCACACAGGAATTCTAGTAGGGAATCTGAACAAGTTGGGATGGTTAATTAATTTAATTTTATTTAGCACCTTTCACAGCCTAAGTGTAGCATTGTGGCACAGCAGTTAGACTCTTAAGTTGTGTGCGCTAGGTTAAAAGTAAGAAGGGCTTCTCGTCCGGGGATTTAGCTTCTGCAGACACCATGGGGACTGTTTGTACCCTGACCCATGGTCACTCTGAGGATAGTTAATGGGTATGAAAATGTTATGTTGCCTTTCACAGGCAGCTTCACAAAGGAGTTGAAAGTATAAGATGAAACAGTGCCTTTGAAACACAGAAAAGAAGGCAAGGGAAGCATTTCAAAGAGACAAGAAAAAAACGGGAAATTAATTTTAGAGCTTAAAGAATGTCGGAGTGCCATATGGGGAGGATCGCAAGCCAAAATCTGAACACTGAAGATGTGGGAGTAGACTAAATGACCTAGACAGAATGTCCGAGAGTGCAGGCATGACACGAAGCCTGGCAAGGCCCAAAATGCAGGTTAAACACGACTATGGACTTAATTTTGTTTAACAGAGCCTTCCCAAGACTTACAAAAATACAAAATACGGTGCTGTTCAGGCTGTAACCATTGCAAAACAAATGCCATATTTGCACAAATAAACACTTCATCACATATTAACAGCGAGCAATGTGACGGAAAGCAACCCAGGAATGTTCAAGTCGGAAATAAACATTATGTGTTTGTAGCAGCTCACCAACACTTAATGTGCTTGAAGTTTTAACAGCATGACTGTAAGATGGATGGAAACTCAAAAGCTAAATTTTTAAACTGGAAAAAGTAATTTTAAAAACTTACTTTAAAATAACAAGACACTTGATCTTGTTATAAAGAACTCTTACTGACATGAGGTGTCGTGTGAAAACCAGGGACTGACAAGTGACAAAAAGGCGCCAGGTGGGCACGATGAAACTCTCTGTGTACACATGTACCCACAACATTGTACAGTGCATACGTTAGTAGCAATCACCTTGTCAATATTTATTTTATGATAGTGATTTTATGGTAAGTAATGAATTGCAAGCACTGGTCCTTAAACTTATTTTATTCTTGTTTTTGTGTATTCGAGACCCAGAATCATCGTCAACCGAAACTCCTTTTGGGTTGTGCTTTGGGGGCCGGTCCCCCTTTGACGATCACCGGCGCAGATCATGACGAATCAGTGGTGTTTACTTTTTTAAACTGCCAGCGGCGACCTATTGCAACATACTCCACAACCCGAGTGCGGCCCATTATTATTATTGTGAATTTGGAATCCAGACTATACATGAGCCACAGTTTAAGAACACTATGGCTTAAAGCGTTAATGTCACACAAATTAGTCATTTTTTATCAAGTTTTTATAATGAAAAGTTGAGAACAGGAAACAAATGCAATCTAAAGAAACGCTGTGCTCTAATAATCACTGATAAAAGGTTATTCTGAGAGAAATGTGTAAATTGGTGTGAACATGGAATAAAATAGTATACTAATATAATAATTCATAATAATGAAAACAAATGCATAATGTTTCAAAATGCCATTCAAGTGTTTATGTGCTGAACAATACCATTTTAACTGAAACCCCAGAGAGTTACGAGGCATCGCCAAAGGTGTATGGAAAATTAAACTTTGACAGATTTTCAGAAGCCAAATGCAGATGAGGGTGAAAAGTGAGAGCCACATGGCCATGGAGAAATGAGTGAGAATTTTTGCACAATGTTAATTATTTGACCTGATCTTGCAGATGCTTTACAAAGAATTACTCTGAAAATATTCATCCATGAATAATTAAATGTGAGGTGCGTCACTACTGGGCACAAAGTCGTACATTTGGTAATTGAAAGTCCTTTTGCAGAAAGAAAGCACACCACTGAGCCTTGAGAAAAAGATGCAAGAGGGCAGGAGAGGGTTGATACCTGATCTGCACTACACGCTGGAGTCCTCAACCTTTTCAAGACATTTTTCTTGGTGGTTGTGTTGTTTGTGTGATTGTTGCTGAAATTACAGTAAGGTTTACGTGAGGAACTGTCACACCATACCAGCAGTTCCCTGCCATATTACCCCCTTGACTACATCTTTTGGTCACGCAGGACATTATTAAAAAAACTGCCACTTGATCGTAAGGGGGGATGACTCAAAAGGGAGCTTATTAGTATATTATGTTTTCTGTATGCACAGATTTGAAACTTAATGTTTCATTAATAGGCAGCACGGTGGCACAGTGGGTAGCACTGCTGCCTTGCAGTTAGGAGACCTGGGTTTGCTTCCCGGGTCCTCCTTACGAGTTTGCATGTTCTCCCCGTGTCTGTGTGGGTTTCCTCCGGGGGCTCCGGTTTCCTCCCACACTCCAAAGACATGCATGCAGGTTAGGTGCATTGGCGATCCTAAATTGTCCCTAGTGTGTGTGTGCCTTGCAGTGGGCTGGCACCCTGCCCGGGGTTTGTTTCCTGCCTTGTGCCCTGTGTTGGCTAGGATTGGCCCCAGCAGACCCCCGTGACCCTGTAGTTAGGATATAGCAGGTTGGATAATGGATGGATGGATGTTTCACCAATAAGCAGAGGGAATTTGCCATCTCACTACACACATTTAAAACACAACAATGACCCCAACACTGGCTCGCCATGCCCTGCTCGCTTTCTGGCATCCCCTGTTTTCTGTATTTCTTTTCTATTGTACATTAGTTTTTTTTTTTTTGTTAACTACAATGTACTGCATAAACAAACAAGCTTTAAAAAAACACAGCCTGGAGCACCTCATTCCTGGCATATTTGCAGTTGTCCTCTCCAATCCCAAGCCCTAATAGTGTCTGCAGGATATGTTTTTTCAAATGGAGTCACCATGCCTTCCCTGCTTAAGAGACTGGGAGAAGAAAATAAAAAAGAACCAAACCATTACAACACCCAGAAGCAAAACACAAGAAGCCAAAACAGTAAGCAGCACACACTTTGACAGGATGGCCCGTTACCTTTCAGAGTAATCAGCAAAGATCGTCTTCACTTCAATCAACAGCTAGGAATGTAGACGGCTGACCCCCTGGGGTCATGATTCTTTCATAGATTAAAATGCGTTTTTTTAAAAAACCAAAGCTCATTTAATTACATTGCCCAAGAAGTGCCACCGCTCCCTAACCCAGAGCCAGGGTGCAGCGCTTATTCCACAGGTAAGCAAATTCCTGACCACTGATGAAGTCTCTGGGCCAAGGAGCAGAAGTGATTGCTTCACTCTCCCCATTGAGGCCTGGATTATTTTATTTTTTTCTGGCTTGTTAGTCATTATGTGCACAAGTTGAAAACTGATGAGTCACTGCCATAACTCAAAGGCGCTTTATTGGCATAGTTCAAACAAAAAGCTGCAGTTTGAAAGAGATTTTGCAGTAAAGGTGTGAACAAGAACCAGAGATGGCCAGGTGACCCTGAGGTGACTCACACTTACCCAGCCAGAGATTTAAAAGGCAGCGAAATGCCACCCATAAGCACCTGGAAAGGCCACACAGTGAGAGCCCAAAATGTCGGTGGTACACAGGGGGGCTGCCTTCCATACAACAGAAGAAGTTAAATAAAAAGTAATCTGAAGATGTGCACTTCGTCTTAACTAACCAAAGGACACTCTCTGTCCCCAAGACAGCCATTCCAATTCCACAGCACAGGTTATCAAGATTTGACGTGAATGTCAGGAAGCGTTTCTCAAAGGGGCTAAGTCGGAATATTCCACAGTAACATGATCAAACACCACTGCCTCTACCATCTTGCTCCCACACCCACACATATCCCTGCACCCATAATGACTGAAATGATTCAATCTTGGAGTTACAGTCTCCCTGTTCAACAAGGAAGTGACACGTTATAACATTAAGCGCAAGGCAGGAACAAAATCTGGATGAGGCACCAACTATCACCAGCTACTCACACAGAACTAATTCAGAATTAACAAGCAACCAAGCATACATGTGTTATAAAATGTTGCAGGAAAACAGGAGGTAAAACCCATCCAGACACACAGATATTACAGGCAAACCCCACAAAGGCTTTGGTCAGGTTCTTAGCCTGCTTACTGCCGTTGTGTCTACTTCAAATATCTCCATATTCCAACAAGGTGGGCATTGGGTTAACTGGCTAACTGTGAACTGGCATGTTGTCTTAGTCCACGAATTCACTCTGTGTCATCGCTGACTAAATGCTGCTCCTCAGCCACAAACTTGTGACCTTCAGATTGGAGAGATATGCTCCCATCTGACTGAGACAAAGGATGAACGACTCCCACCCAATGGAAGGGACAGCTTCTGAGCTGTAATGGTGCACGCAGCAGCATGTGTGCAATGTCAGGCTGTGTCTTACTTGCAGCCCTTACTCCTGTGTAGAGACACTGGAGACTTACAACCTGACATGAGTGAGGATGGGCATCAGTAGGAGGGCTCTGTGATGGACCATTTGTGATAGAGTGTTGAAGGTTATCACCAAGTGTCATGCTCAGCATGAGAAGTGAGGGTCCTGCCTGTCACACACCATTTCCTACATACTCCACATAACATCCAAACGTTTTCAAGCGATTTTCAGTCGTAATCTTCATTTACTGTATGTCATCTTAACAAATCGGAGGCAGTTATGGTACGCTCTGATGACCTTCGGTCTTGTAGTTTGACATCCCCAGTAGCTGAGTCCAACCAGTCTAAGAGGTTTGATTTCATCTTAAATCACAGGGATGAGATCTGTGTGCATGAGAGATGACAACCAATGAGCTCTCAGCTGGAAGTACAATGCAGCGACAAGGAATGAGGAATGCAGGAGTTTTGGACCTTGTGAACCAGAGACCGGTTTGTTTAATGTTTCTTGATTTATATACCACAATAAAAAGATAAAAGGACTCACCATACCTCTAAAACCTTTGTACAACACCAGCCTTGTCAGGCAGCACATTACTGGCTGCCAGATAAAGAAGTCAGCTTGCGATACTTTGGAAATTTGAAACTGTGTTGGAAGGTCATCAGAGAGTCGTGTAATTTGTCATGCCCTGTGATTTAGAGTTGTGTCAGGAAACAAGATCAGCATTTCCAGTCTTCACATTTGACATCCCCTCCAACTGGAGCCATGTAATGTGACATCGGCTTAACCAGTGAAGCACATTTAGCACAAAGCTCAGTCTGTCTTGGTATTGCTGGGAGCACTACATTTATGTGGACTGATGTAATAATGATCTTTCCTGTTGAGATCAAGAAATTACGTACAGAATGTATCTTATTATGACAGACTGTCTCACAGCAGGCAATGAGTAAGAGGGATATACTGTGTGTATCTTATATAGTACCTTTCATATTTAGCTAATCTAGTCTCTATTATTGGTCTCCTTCCTTCCTTCTAGCGATCTATCCATCCATCAATTTTATAGTGCCTTTTCCATCTATGTGTCAATAATACAGGGCATTCCACTTCCATCCACTATTTTATAGTGCCTCTTATAGCAGGAATCATCCCTGAATAGGGTTCTAGCCACTCACAGGACACATTCACACACATATATCTGCACAGGGTCAATTTGGAATCAGATATACTGTATTAACCCTTTGGGATTTGGGAGGGAACTCTGAAGAACAGCACGTGGATGAGGCTTGAAAGTACTAAACCCACCCATATATTAACACGAGAGGATATCAGTCTCAGAATACTGCTGCTACTGGGGCTGACACAATACTGCAGTGAAACCTACTCAAGTTACTAAACATTATTACGTTCTGACTTACTTGCTATATGAAGCACCTCTTAAATGTATAAATGTATTATTATTTTTAAGTGCTTACAGTTTGCTGTAAATGGGATAAAGTAAGTTTAAGAATAGATTAATTAAACTCAGCTGGATGAATCCTGTTTATTCTTAAAAATTTTTATTTATTGAACATTTAACCTTTGACAATTCTGTATTTGTTATGGTCACTCCAATAATGCTTTACTGAATTGAACTGCTATGAAATATGTTATATTTTAACACAGACCGGCTAAACTTCAGGAAATAAAAATACATCACTGCTAGGACTGTCATATGTTTACACATTGTGTTATGAGAACATGATTAATAAGATTGTTGCAACAAAATGTGAATTTCTTGTATGGTATGCAAATAAAGCTGTTAGCTAACAGGAAAATCAGAGCCATCTCATCTCGTCAAATGTATTAGGCAATAATTCAAATGTGTAAAAAAAAATAAATACCCATAATGCAAAGTGATAACAGCATTTCAAGTCATGCTGGAGGATGTCTGTCAATTAGACAATTAAAAAACAATGGGAAGAAATGTGAATGTTTGGGTGGGCTGAACATGTGACACAAATTATTGAAAAGTAGTGCCAACTTTTTGTGAAGTTTGTACAGACCCCCAGCTTGTGAAAAGTGTGCCAATTGCTGACAAAATTGCCCTGCAAATAGTTTCATATTTTCAATAAAGAATCCTTTAAATGTGAAAGTTCTTCTGCTACCCTCCCCAATGCCCACCTGACCTGAGGAGACCTTCCACCCTGTGTCACTTGCTCACCTCAAGCGCCCGCTCCCTCGCTCAGCCCCTTTCTCTCCATTTCTCCCTGACCCTTTGACACAGGTGTACTGTATCACACAGCTGAGGAATGTGGCCTGCGTATGAAACATCAGAAACTATGCAAGTTATTCCCCACAGACGTGGACTGTGTACATGTTCTGTTTATCAGGAGGTGCTGTGGGAGTCAGGTTTGTTTTTCTTTCACCTAAATCCCACCACCTCCTCCTATTTAAAAATTCAGATGGAAGGCGGCTAATCCTTACAAAGTAGGTTGCATGCAAACAAACGCAAGTCTGAGCCCGTCACCCCACCATCAGTGCCAACCACGCACATTCCGAGATTTGCAACACAGCAGGCAATGAGTAAGAGGGCCAGCCCAGGTGTTTGGTGCTGGTACTTGAGCAATAAAAACAAGACAAAAATAATAAAATTCACCATCTGTTACCAGTACAAGGTCCAGACTTCAGGATCCTTTGATTGTCAAGAACTGGTGCTCAGCAGCTCACATGAGAGAACTGCAAGCCAGAGTGAGGCTGAATCTTGACTACCTGCTGTACTTACTGACTGTGAAACACCCTACAATGAAAATATAGAAACAACAGGACTACGTACTGGACATATGTAAACTCCGTTGGAAAATATCATTAAAATCATAGCTAGACCTGACATGAACTTTCATAAATATAGATATGAAAATCACTATATGATAGATAGATAGATAGATAGATAGATAGATAGATAGATAGATAGATAGATAGATAGATAGATAGATAGATAGTGTTTAAAACCAACTGTATTTAATCACATAACAAAAGGATATAGAACTTGAATGTATTTATCAGATATGCAACAAAATATTTTGAAAGGAAAAAGCAATTCTAATAATATAAATATAAATTTTCTTTCTTCAAATGACTTTCATAAACCACTCCTTCTACCCCAAAAAACTTCACTAAATACAAACTTTAATTCATTACTATCACTACTCCCCCAGTACATTGCTGCTATTCTAACAACTAATTTAAACTTTCAGAACTAAACAATTTCCTGATTGACAAACATATTTTGTTTTCCATAATTACCAGTTTAGACTGTCACCAGTCCATGTGCAGCATCTCCGCATTAACAGAACACAACACTCCAGCAACACCCTGGATTCTATTTAAAGTGCTAATATCATTAATGACTTTATAAAATGCAACCTTCACATTCAGTCTGCTTTTAACTAGCATCAGTTAATGTATTTTTATCTTTGCTCCTCATAGTTTTCAGAATTGGTTGTTTTACATGTACTAACAAATAATTGCCAGACAGACAGACAGACAGATAGATCTGACAAGAACTAAAAGATTGAAAAATATGAAAAGTGCCCACAATGAATAGGAGACTGTCTCTTGTTATGCAACCAGAGCCAGATGATAATGCAATGAGTGAAGCTATGCCGTTGAACCTTTGAGCATGACAGTGGTGTTAGATATCAGAAGTAGTTGATGTGGACCAGAGTCCTCAGCTATTATGAATGTTACATTTGGTAAGTGTTTTAAATGTCAAACACAACTCCAAGTGTGTAAGCTTATAAGAGGAGACTGGCTTACAGCATGATACACACCTCACGTAATGCTGCAGTGGGTGTGTGCCTCTGAAATAAAACTTGCTCAGAGCTGATCTATAACTGTAGTGTGTGTAATTTATGTTAAATATAGGTAATTTCTCAAAAGCCTTTATGATAGATAGATAGATAGATAGATAGATAGATAGATAGATAGATAGATAGATAGATAGATAGATAGATAGATAGATAGATGTAAAATTAAGCTTATGATACAGAGATATGAAATATGATTGCTAGATGCTGTCTTTCATATCTGTCCATTTCTCTTATATAGCACCTTTCATTTCTATCTAGTATTTCCCAAGTGTCCTGTGGAAGTAACTCACCAAAGTTACTTGTCCACATGTCCGGGTGAAGTCTGTCCATTCAGGTCATTGTCAGAGATTACTTTAGTGACAATTCAGTTCCAATTAGTTTTATTTTTTTTTTTGTATGATGCTTTTCACTGAGTGCAGGTTCAGAGTATAACAAGTTCATGAGTAAATGCAACTACAAACTTTACCAAGTATTAATTAGATAGAGTACACATAAAGACACAGATTTGTTTAAACACATGATAAAACAAAGTAGCTTGAAAATGATTAACATATATTGAACAATATCTGCCCATTAATTGTTTGTTACCATGAGCCTACATTCAGACTCCTTTCATCACACACTGCAAATTGTCTTTGGATGTGCTGAGCAGTATGGCACAGAGTTAAGGAGTTGAGTCGTAAACAGAAGGCTGCTGGTTCAATCCCTACCACTAAGTTAGGATATTTCACATGTGCAGACAAAATTTACAATAACTGTAAGTAAACTTGACTTAAATATTCTAAAAGTCTTGACCTGGGTGTTTCCCTGGGCATGAATGAAAGACTTAGTTTAATCTGCAGGAATTTATCATGTCAATTTCTTAGTGAATAAAGTTGTCAAAAGATCAAGAATGCCAAATGTCACAATTTCTACACAAGACCTAGAAATGCAGGATGCGAGTGACCCAATCGTAAGAGACTTTCCTGATGAAGTATGAAGTCTATGAGTAGTTTTATTGTTTTGTAGAAGTCCTTTTTTGCTTTGTAATGTTAGCTATCTGGAAAAAATACATTTAGAAACTACTCACTTCATGTTTGTGATCTACAAGTCATCTTGGATGAATCAGCTAATAGATAAATGGAACTGACAAACCTGCTTAATGGGAGCATCAGCTGTCAGGGTTCCCAAGTTTTGTTTTTTTTTTCTACTTAAGCAACTGCTTCTTTTTATTATTATTACTACTACTACTACTACCTGTTGATGAAATTCCCACTTGAGAGCAGCATTCATGCACCCAGATGCCTACAGTCAATCAAATCCACATGGTGTATTTCAGAGCAAGTGTGGCACGCTACCTCCACAGAGGTACAGGGACCCCTCAGGGCTTGCTGGGCCTTTTGTTTGCCGTGCCTGTCCATTTTGAATGGCCACCTCTGGTCTGCTACACGGGGTGAGTTTTTATTTTTTTTCCTTGAGACTTTGAACTTTGCCTGTCTTGTGTTTATGAGATTCCCGCCTACAGCTCAGCAGAGGCCCATTCCCCACCCTCTTTATTCCCCTCCTCCTTCGCAGCCATTCTGAAACTGGCCTAGCAGGTTTTTGTGTGGCCTGCAGCTACAGGTTTGAAAGTTAATTACGACAGTGATGAAGGGTGACTTAGATGGGGTAGCTGGTGGCAATTATACCCTGCCTGCCACTCCACTTTGCACAAAGCTGAATGGTCAACCAGAGTTCATCCAGTTGATTTTCAGATCCTAATTGCTCCAACATGTGTCCCTTAACCCTTGTGCACCATTTGTGGTCAATTGTGGGTGCGACACAGCTGCTGAGGAGACATACATACACTACAACTTCAGTCCATGGAACACCAAACAGACAAAGCTAGATACACAAAAGGTGTTGTCCCACCACAGGGATTTTGTTTTCAGGAACCAATGAGCTCCTGTGCCATGTAAGCCCTGTGCCACTTTCATGTGATGTGTTACCACCACACAACAGAAGCCGTAAACTTTATGCAAAATATGGGGCATGTAAAGAAGAGTGATACGGTGCAAAGTACAGCACTCCATCTTCATCCATTCCTTTATAAGTGCCACCACTTTAATATCTGACCGTAGCAACAAACAACTCTTTAGGATTATCAGCTATGATAACCCTGAAAACAAATGGCTGAAAGGATCTGTCTAAAGATTCAGAACACCCTTGGCAGGATAGGAAAATCAAACTGTGAATTAATATTAGCATCATGTCAAATTAGTTGAATCCTACACACCCCACAGTCTGGCTCACGCACCCTAATTATTTAGAGGAGTTTTTTTATCCAACGCACCTTCCACACAATATGATTGCTTCTGTATTTCTACAAGTGTCACTGTGGCATATTAAATGGCTCTCTGGGTCCATGCAGTCCTGAGACAGTGGTGTGGATTGACCCCAAAATGTTTTCCTTTATGGCTTCACACCTACACCACTAGGCCACACTACCTCTGGTACTCATGTTGACTCTGTTGTGCCATGCGTCACTACAAACAATGTTCGCTAGATGGTTCTCTGATTAATAGTTTCCACTTACCTTGTATTTGAATTATATTGAAACCTGCCTTAGGCTACATCCACAGTACAATGTTTGCATTTAAAAATGGCATTTTTAACCCAGAACGATCTTCATTCACACTAGCATTTTCACACTGTTTATGAAAATACCTCCTCTCATACTAAAATTACCAAAAGCACATATGATGTAAATATTCATATAACTGTAGCAACTGGTAAATGATCTGCTTTTTGTGCATGTTAACGCGCTGTATAAAAACACAATTTATATGCATACAGGAAAGCAACACTTCTATGCCTGCTATGTTGAAATATGATTATCTTAGGTGATGTGTAACCAGTCAGGGAATGAGACATTGTAATGAGCAGTATTCAATCAGGGAAGGGTCACATAATAACTACGAGCAAATCACAGTGTGATTAGAGTCTCCATCCACACCACAATGCCAGAGATCTGTTTATAGAAGTATACGGCTCTGAAGTCTCCATTTTCATTGGTTGAACAAGCTGGGGTAGTGGGGACAAAAGGTGAACATGGAGGCTAATAATAATAATAATTCTTTGCATTTATATAGCGCTTTTCTCACTACTCAAAGCGCTCAGCAATTGCAGGTTAAGGGTCTTGCTCAAGGGCCCAACAGAGCAGAGTCAATATTGGCATTTTTACGGGATTCGAACAGACAACCTTCCGATTGCCAGTGTGACTAATGTCTGTGTTTTTTAAATGAAAATGTAGTAGTGTGAACGGGGCCTTATTGTGTGCATCTATACGCATTTTTCATATTTGCATTGTAAAATCATCTTGCGATTTGGCCTGTTTGATAGCTCTGTGAAGTGCCTTGAGCATGGGAAAGGTGCTATATAAATAAAATGTATTATTATTATTATAGTTCTTATTGTAAAACAAATTCTAGAAAATAAAGATTGCTGGTGGGATGGCGTGGGGGGATTGTAAAGAAAGAGCTAGGTGACACTTCATCATCAGACTATCAGGTAATGACTATAAATGATTTTATGTCCCCATTGTGTAGATGAAAATCTTGTGGAGCAGAGAAGGACAAAACCGTTAAACCTCCCAGAATGTACAGATCCAAAACCAGGGAGAGATGAGTCTCCCAACAGAAAGTAGTCTTAAATAAAGCTTTAGAAGTCATGTTCTATTGATAAGAAGGAGCACAAGATGTACCTGCTACAATACATTGTGTGTGTGTGTTTGGTTACCAGGGTCACCCATTTAAATTTGAATCAAGCAGTGGGGAAGACAATTACGTAATATCCTGCATTTAAATAGCCAATTGTCTATTACAGTGCAACACTTAAAGGTGGCAAGAATTGCAGTAAAGGGGCCTCAACGCAACAAGAATGGAGTGGCAACACTATTGATTGAATAGACGTAGTCAATAAATACTTAGTTGTGATAAGTGCTGCAAGGCTCCACCTCTATGATACAAATGGATAGAGCTACAAAATGGAGCTCTTTAAAAAATGCCAAATCCTGGCCACTCTGAGAGCTGTGCTCCCACAGTGAGGCATTTTATCTGTATACTAGTAAAACATGTGGACCTACGGTCCTAAAATAAAATGCTACAAAATGCTAAATATAAACCACAATTTTGAATATGCATGTGCCTTATCCTAGGGTATTATCAATAGATGGGCTTGCAGGAACAGTGTTTTAATTACAATAAACCTTTCTGTGCATCAGTAACTTACCCAGCAGGCTACCTAAAAGTTTTTGCACTTCCTGAACATATCCAGTCATAAGCTTTATATTAAGATCAATGTTCTAGTTCCATTAGTTTGTCAAGTAATTGTGTGACAAACGGACTGACAATAGCCTTTTATATATATACTAGACATTAAGCCTGTTACAATAACGGACTCTAGAACGGTAGTGCATAAACATTAGTAGGAACAGTCTATATTAAATGGCAAGGGACCGTCTATTTTCTGTTACAGTAATCCTGGCTTGTATGAGGCTGCAATATGCGTCACTGTATTGTGTGCCTTTAAGTTTCTCTCACAGTAATACGTCTCTCCAACAAGTACTGTGCAGTTCCCCAGCAAGTACTTTAATCTGTGCTGGCGTGCAGCTGATTATTTTATGCGTGGCGTCTCCCCAGCAACAGATTTTATGTGCACGAAAATAAATCTACTTTTAAAAGTCATCCTATTGTAATATCATGAAAATTCGTATATTTAGGAAAACCCCTTCAACGACTGACACTTTACACTTTACCGGGCCAGGCTTCTTAATCGCAAATCTGACATCGTCAGAGTGAACACTTGCACAACAACAAACACTAATCCCACCTCTTTGGGGAAGCTGGCCTCCGCGTCTCAGTACCCGATTGGATTTTTTGTGCGTTATGTTTTAGGTCTTACCTCATTTACCAAAATCTGATTGGATCGGCTGCGCAATATTTTATAGGTTCCGCCCTCTCTGTCTTGTGTGACGTGTCAGGCGGCCTTTGAAGCATCGCACCATGCCCCACACATGCGCACTTCACCAGAAGACACACACACACAGACACATGGACGCACACAGGGGTTTTATTAAAGAGGATATAGATTTTCATGGATTCATTTTCTTCCAGACACTTAACTGCAGCTCAAGTCAGCAGTAGGTTGGAAGATCTGGCAGAACTGATTTTAATCAAATTTCTACACTTCTATGAACTCTAGCACCTAAAATGATCTCCACTGTTAGGGTAGCTGTCCTAATTGAGTATTTTAGGGGTTTCCAGCCCACCTGCACCTGAGCTGAAGTATTGAGACTAGGTGTTTCCATGATGCTGCCAACTCAACCATACTTGGCACTTTCACACTTTGTTGTTTTGTCGGCACGTGGAGGGTCTTGTAAGGGGGCCTGCCACTTGCTAGATGAAGCGAGTTTTTGATTTTACTTCTTATATTAGTTACTACATACTGTGCAGGTCCTAACCTGCAAGGGCAATCTGTTTTCTTCAAAGCAGAGGAGTGTTCTGTTTAAAATTGTGTCCTGCGGGCTCCAAAACATGAATCAGCTGGCCCTGTGCACACGGATGGCAGCCGTCCCGAGTTGTTGATGCCTCTAGGACAAGCGCAGGTGTCTGTCAGCAGACTTGTCTAAACAGTGGCATGAAGCCGGCAATCACTTTGTCTACGCGGATGCCGCCGATTCATCCTTTAAGCACAATGACTGCATTTACAACTGATAACTATTACAAAAGGAGGTGCAAAGACAAAATGGTATTGTTGTAAGACACAAGCCAACCATCTGCATAAGCCAGGCTCTGTAAAAGAGGCCATTTGTCCGTAACTCTGAAGGAATCCACCATTTCCTGCTACCTGGAGGAAACAGCAGTTGGCTATGCGCCACTAGCCAAACTTCATCTTCAGTTTCACAAAATGCCCCTGAAGAAAACAGAATTAGTTGGTCTTATCAAGCGCCTTTCCTAGTTAGAGATATTTCAAAATGACTCTTCTTTCAAAGTGACTCAGAGGGTAAGCATTGAGATCTGAACCCATGGCTTTCATTTCATTTAAACAATAAGGCACAATCTCACAGAACATAAAGTCCAAATAAAATGCATCGTAAAACATTCATTCATTACTCAACACACTTTGTCCAATACATGGTGACAGTGGCCCAGGGCATCTCCCAAAAGCATCACGAGCCAGACACAGGACGCCACAGGGCACAACCACAAACGCTCATACCAGTTCAATTTAGAGAAGTCAGTCAATCTGCATGTGCCAGAGAAAGAAGGGAAAAAGGACAAAGTCAGTGCAGTGACCGAGGCTAATCGCTGTGCTTCCACGTCAGCCATAACTCATCTGTTCGTTCATTTCCTGAAACTACCTTCTCATGTATAGGGTCACATGGAACTGGAGCGTAATCTGGAAGCAGCAGGTTCAGACAGGAACCAAACTCTGAAAGAAGGCCACCTAGCAAAAGGAATCCAACTTCAAAATCATGGATCCACTTGAGTGGGAGTCTTGGGATTGTAGGAGGAAATCAGAGACAGCACCAGGGGAAAACTTGCAAATGCCACTCATGACACACCAGAGTACAAACAAGCTATGAAGGAGCAAACCCACCCAAACACCCAAAGTACAACCAACTTCTGCCCAAATACAAATTTAGACATGCAGATAAGTAAGCAGGGTGACCGAATGGCTATGGCCTGGAACTGTACATAAAAAGGCTCCTGGTACAAATCCTACATCTAAATCACTTTATGACCCTGGCGAAGTCAATAAATCTGCATGGACACCAAATTATAAATTAAAAAAAGTTTAAATAAGCATCTGTAGTTATAATAAATCATGAGATGGTGTCTCTGCAAAAAGAAAAAAAAAGAATCAAGACTTTGTGCTTGTAGGATGGCTAAGCAGGGTGATCAGGGCTGGTCCTACAACCTCACAACCTGCCGAGACCACAAGCAAATCACATCAGAGAGTGAGGCTCAAAGCACTCAGGGATGAACCACTTTTCAAAAATCTTGGGTAAATGACTAAATGAATGAAGTAAAAGGTGGTCTCTCAAACAAATATGACGATGCATTTCCTGGGCTGCCAGATTGGTCTCCTTCACTTTACATTACTAATGAGACCTGACAGAAACTGCACATTTCTTCACAGACCATTAATCTGTTCCCCAGGACAACAGAAGGGGACTTTTACACAAGTGCCTATGTGCATCCAATATACTTTGTTCCATTAACCAGGTCACATTAGTCAACACTGGTTTGAGAAGTGATCAGTATTTCCATTCATATCCCTTCTGCCTGCTGTAACAAGTCCTCTATTGTGACGCAGTGCTTTACAGATTCCTGCAGAAAACACCTAATCCCATAATAAATGGAACTATAGGAAGGAGCAGTGAACAGCAAAGAGAAGCCATTCAGAGACTCATAAACATGCTGAGCCGAGTGAAACACACATTGGTCTAAGAGGTGGGAAATCAATCAGGTGACAACCTTCTCTGATAATCTAATAGGTTCTTTTTCACATGGTTGTCCATTCTTCCATATATTACATTACATACATATATATAAGCTGTAACAGCACATCAGCATTAATGGCTGTAGGCACAAAGGAAGGAAGAGAATATTAATAAATAGCTTGTAGGCTTATATGCTTCTAAATGTATATGTAACTTTTTATATATAACAAGCATTTAAGCATGTACTTGCATGATTACATAATTCCTTATTGAATTACCTAACATACTTAGGCATAAAATACTTATACACATTATTTTGATTAAACACTCCTGCAATTCCATATCAAGAATTTTTACTTTAACTTTTGCTGTCAAGGTTGCTCTAGACCAAGCAACATATGCCTAGCTATGTGTAAAAACTGACAACGTTATATAAACACCATGTAAAAATCAGGACTAATGCCAAAAGTGCCAGAGAGCTGGCTGAATCATGGCTCTCAAATGAAAACCCCATTAACAGACATTCGGACTTGAACCCAGCATATGCAGGCTTAAAAAGAAGAATATGTAAATAATAAAAACGACTTTATGACCAACACCCTCTGAACCCTATCTTATTGATCCCCCCTCACGCCATGCAACCCCACCCCCGTTTGCTATATATTGCCTTTGATTCCTGTATGTTTAATCATTTTCCTCTGACCATGATACCTGGTAGGTTATTGAAAGCTTAGGAATAAAAAAACTATTTTAAGATACAGGATTATTGTTTTCCCTTTGTGGTTTACTAGCTACAAATATGCAAACCGTATCACAGACCAAATACAGACAGACACACACACACGCACATACATACACACACACATATATATATATATATATATACACACACATATACACACCAGGGGGCACCCCAAGTCTCCTAAAGCCTGGAAGCTCTGCACTTCTGCCACATCTGGGAAGGTGGGGGAACATCCTGCCACACGCTGTGGCGCAACGTAAAGGGGCTTTGACGCTGACGTCTGAGGTTTGATCCCCATGAGGGGATACAGTGGAGTGTGTATGCCTGATGAGCCCAAATAACGGTGAAACACGTGTCGCGTACTCTTTGCATTATTTGACAGTAAACTATGTAACATATATATATATAGGTTGAGCAGTGGTAGTGCTGCTGCTTTGCAGTAAGAAGACTGTGGAAGATTGTGGGTCGTGGATAGCGCTTTGAGTACTGAGAAAAGCGCTATATAAATGTAATGAATTATTTATTATTATTTTATTTATTATTATTATATATATATATGCAGTATATATATATATATATATATATGCAGTATATATATATATATATATATATATATATATATATATATATATATATATATATATATATTATATATATATACACACACACATACACACACACACACACGCACGCACGCACACACACACTCACACACTCAAGCCACCCATCTAACAGTCATGGTAAGCCTATCTATCCACCAGCATTACGTATCTAGCAGGAATCAATTATGAAAGATGCACAAATCCCTCTTTGGGCACACACACCAGGAGACAAACAAACCAGGAGAACTTAGAGTCATCAATTACACTGCATACCTCTGTGATACCGAGGGAAAATCTTCAGTATCACAGGAGAACAAACAAACCCCACATAGACAGAAACCACATTATGACCTGAACCTAGTCCAGGATGCCACCCAACTATTACTACTAGATAAGAAAAAGCTGCATGAATACGCTATCCTGACCTGCAGACTCCCCAAGCAGACCCAAGTCAAAAAGAGGAACAACCAACAGACATCAGCAACCTACAGCAATCAGAATCAAATGCTACCAATCAGAATTTCCAGTGTTAAAGCTGACATGGATATTCCACTGCAGTCTTCTTGGACTATCATGTGAATGCGGCTCCTATTAGTAAAATGCTAAGGTGCTTTCCCACAGTATGCCTGTACTTCTAACCCCAGGATCTTTGCATACTTCTTATAACTTATGGGTCTCAAATGCACTGACCTGGATACTATGTTATCCTGAAATGAAGTGAAGGACAGAACATGAACAAATTAAAATATGAGAACGCTGGATGAGGACTGTGAAAATTGGGGATTGGTACCCCTTTTCATCAAGTAGGCCTTGGCATAGAGTGATTTCCTTTAACACACCTCAGCTTGTTCTTAAGCTTTCCTAACTTGTTAGCTGATCTATGGTGGTAAACTTCAAAGTCTCTGTGTTTTTCTCTTTTCTTTTTTTTAAATTAAAACAAGATTTGATTTCTTTCAAAGTGGTTGGGTAACCAGACAAGTTGTGGTTAACTGTCCACAGCCCTAGAACTTATATGACCTTTGTTTTGTGACTTTGTGAGGACAGAATGACAGCGCCGCCACTTTAGATGGCTGTGGTGTGAATTGGCATGGGGATCAAGTCTCCTGGGGTGCAAACTATAGGAATAATGTTGTGTGGAGTTCTTTGTCATGATAATGAGGAGGCTAATCAAGGACAGTTCCCTTGATGAGCCAAATGCCTGATTGCTAAACTCCTCTTTCTTTTGTGAAAGTTTAATCTCATTAAGAGACAGAAAGCACAGCGGGCCCTCCAGAGTCCAAGTAAAGCAGATATTCTGATGATGCCGGCCGGCTGGACTACTTTACCAGGAAATGATGTTGTCATTCAGCCAACGCCAAATCCCACCCCCAAACACTGGGCCGATATGGGAGGGTGGAAGAAAGAAGAGGAATTTCTTCTTGTTGGGATATGCAAGAAAAGGAATGACTGACCAAGGTCAGTGATGTTCCTCCTAAATCATGTCCTGTATTTCTATTCCAGTGCTGATCTTCATTATTGACACAGTACAGAGTCTGACCCAAAGCTGGCAGGCAGGGCAATGTGGTCACTAAGGGTACGGAACTTTAAGCCACAAGAATTTTGATTTAGATCCCACTGGTCACCCACCATGTAACTCTGCTTGTGCTCCAACAGTAAAACACACTTGTAAACAGCTTTAGTGCATTCAGGTCTTGTACGTTGACCTGGATAAAAGGTGTCAGCCAAACATACAGTATTAATAAAAACTAAGAGGAGTAATAAAATTCATTCAAATTAATCTTTTGTGGGCATCACAGTTAGAGAGAAGTTAGCAGTACTGGCTTACAGTTCTAGGGATCTGTGTTTGAATTCTGCCCTAGCTACTTTTTGTGTGGGGTCTGAATGGTCTTCCATCACAAATATATACAAATTAAGCTGATGTGAGCCCTAAATTGGCCCATAATGAATGTGTGTGTGTGTGTGTGTGTGTGTGTATTAGAGGGCCTGGCATCCCAGCTTGTCCATGTTTCATATTTCACCCAATGCCTAAATGGACAAGCTCTGAAACTGATGGAAAGAAAACTGCTTGGTCAAGGAAGCTTTACTAGTTCAATTTTCTAAGACACAAGACTAACATTTACACCATGTTCAAACTTTCCAGTTTATTTATTTTAGATAAAGCTAGCATAAGCTTGCTCACAATTTTATTAGGCTGTGTGAATGGTGGGGTTCCCCATTTGCAACTGCTGTTATTTCAATTAAGAAGAGAATCAGTGACATAAAATGCCAAGTGCTGCCAAAAGCATGAAATATGACATACACACACACGGCTGGTTAATCACTTACTGGTGGGGGTCACCATTTGTATTTTAGCCTTTTAAATTAGAGGCACAACAAAGGGAGGCTATCATGTTGCTCTTCAGTATTTGTGTTTCATTTGAGCACTGTAGGTTTAGGGCATTTTAATAAGCAGGTAACAGAATTACTGTAGATACTCACGTATAAGTTGGGTCTTGAAACCCGAAAAATTGATCATAAAATCAGACCTGACTTGTACACCTGTTCAAAAATACGACACTTAGATTATTTATTTATTTTATTACATCTTCTTGCTTCCTCCAACCTCGCATCAGTTTCTCAGACACATTGAATTATGTTGCAGCAGCGAAGTTGCCAATTTCTTTCGTCACTTCAATGACTTTTAATTTAAAACCAGCTTCATATTTTCTTCTGATGGAACGCTCCATCGTAGATGAGGAATACTCTTACGATAAAGGTGTATGAGGGTGTGAGACTCACAAAATAGTCCAAACGTCGCTTCGGAATAGTTCGGGTATTACCGTGTGGTCACGTAGGCACAACACATAGAAAAAAAGGCAGTGTGCTCCGTGGTTACTCTCTCAGGTAGGCATTAGCATATCATAATTTCTTGTACCAATAGCGTGAATTTTCCGTATTCGACTTATATGACCGACATTATAAAATACCTGAAATTATATGGTAAAATCAAGCCCGAGTTATCCGCAGGAGAACTTAAACGCGAGTATATACGGTACCTGAAGAAACAAACCTCCTTAGCCATGGGTGTGGATGGAACTCATCCCAGGAGCATCACACACAAGGCAGGCAGTAATTCTTGTCAGATAATCAGTCTACTTGAGTCCATGTAAATAATATAGAATTACCAATTAGCTAAACACAAAAGTGGAAGGGAGATTGGAGTTGCTAGAGAAGAAACCCACAAAGACAAAGAAAATGGTGACACTCTGTACAGACAGTGACCAGCCCTAGATTTGAAGCCAGGACACCGGACCGGTGAGACCGCAGCACTGATCACTACTGACTGTTAAACAAAGCATGCAGGATCAGGTCTTATGTGGAATACTGTATCTGATTTAGATAATGAGTTCATCATCACTAACTCACGTATATGCTTTGTTATAGACATTTGCTTAGCATTGGTATAGTGCCGACTATGGGAAGGCATAATATACAAATTAAGTATTTGTTTGTAATACTGTTTATAACGTAACATAACTTTTCTCTGCATCCTTCTCTTGTCTCCAGTGGTGGCTTATAATGTTGGTGTTGTTGGCAGCAAAGTTGCTGGGAATATCCTGAACTGAACTACGCTCTCCCCTCATTTAAAAATCTCCCTACAAAATCTTACATTTAGACCTCTCAGCTCACTCATTGAGCTCCATTGTTCAGACTTAGTAAAGGACTGAGCAATAGCTGCCCCTTGAATTATTTTGCTTTCTCTCTATTCATTTTTGTGTTTACCAGCAGAGGCTCCCCTGGTGGTCTGTGCTTCTGGTTCTTGTGTGACCCTTGGACTGAGAAACAAGCCCTCTGGCTTGTTGCTTTTCAGGGCAGGTGTGTAGTGAGTGGGTGTGAGACAATTTGGTTCTGATAGGGTTGTGTAGGATTGTGTGCATTGTTCTACTTATTATATTATAATGTTCCATTATTTTCATCTTTGGGCACATGCTCTATGTATATTTGAACATACTGTATATTACACTAACTTATTTGGTCAATAAAAATTAAAAAAAAAACCAAAACACATAACATTCTCAACCCACTTCATCCAACTCAGGATTGTGAGATTGTAATTTAGATCCACCACCAGCACATTTACATCTGGTAAAACACAGCATTGCAGATCACAGATTTGATGGTTCACTTACTCAAGACGCTTGTTCAGACAATTGTTCAAGTCGTAGAAAAATTTAAATAGTTATTGTACACTGGGACAACATGTTGGCATGGTGGTTGGCATCGCTGCCTGATGTATTCCATGCCCTGTTTATTTTTACACATGTTGGTTAGGTTAACCGGTAATTTCTCACTAACCCTGCAAAAGTGTGGGTGTGAATGTGCCTTGCAATGGACTGGCGTCTTAAGCCGCTATCGCTTTATGCAACTTCTTGTCATTGGATAAGCCAGACTGTTTCAAACCTGTTTGATTTTGTCAGATCAAGTCATGGACTAGTAGGAGTGCCTCACTGTCCCAATACCTCATCCAAATTCTTCTTAATGGTTATCAGGGTTTCTGCTTTAACTCCATATATCGGCAGTTTGTTCCAGAATCCCACAACCGTGTGTATAAAGAAGTGCTTCCTGGCTTCAGTTTTAAATGCACTTCCCTTTAATTTCTACTGCTGTTCTCAAGTACGTGACTCGCCATTAAGTGGAATGGTCACACAGAGTCAGAAGCGGAATTTGAACCCACAACTTCAGGGTTTGAAGTCCATAGCCTTAATCACTATTCCATACTGCTTGCAACATGTCACTTTTACGCAACTGGCTTCGGACTCCGTTTCGTTAAGATTAAATAAATGAAGGCTACAACTGAAAAAGTTGTCAAATGTGACATGGCCTTTAACCAGGGCTGCTTCCTGCCTTGTTCTCAGTGCTGCTGGAGTGGGGTCTGAATTGGATTCAGTGGATTCGAAAATGTCCTGTTCTGTTGTTGTCTTGTATAGCTATAAAGCACTGTAAGGGACGGCTAACAACAAAAAATGGTAAATAAAATAAATTAGATCATAACATTACTAAGTCTGTCGTATTTGTATACATTTCCAATCTATAGAAATCAGTATATTTCTGTGGGATGGTGATCACTACAGAAAGGCGGTATATAAAATAAAGGTTGTTCCCTTTTTAACAGCTAAAATATTGCATTTTAAGCCCTACTTGATCAGTCAGAATTGACTAAGCTGTTTTACATCTTACACCCTTTAATTATGGAAAGGTGCTATATAAGTTAACTTTGCTGGTCAAGCAGTGTGCCGGAGATGCTAAGCTGACATGTTAACCACAAGCTTTCTAGCTCCCTCGCCATCAGTGACTCACTGCGTTGGCCTGAGTGACTCATGTAACCTGCAGAGTCCTAGAAGAATGGAAACAATTGTATTCCGAACTTGTGATTTGAAGTGTATACTCATTATGGATAACCATATCAAAGTAAATTCTTTTTTTGACATTGTACTGATATGCTTGACCTTAGAAATGATCTGCATGATGTGAAAGTGGGGCCTTGTGGGTAGTGCTGGATGATTTCCATGCTCTCCCCAGGTATCCATGGCTTTCCTTTGGCTTCTTTAGTTATTAAGTCTATTCTGCATTTTATGGCTCTCCCTGCTACGAAGCTGGGGGAAGTGCTCATGCATGCCTTGCTGATGGACTGCTGGCCCTTCCAAACTATACCCAGTTCTGCCGAGGTGGAATCCAGATAAGAAGTTGGAGCTCAAAAGCAGATGGCTCACTGCATCCCACTGTTCTCTTGCTCGCTCATCAAAACAAAGAGGGAAAGCTTTGTGGTAATCATCTTTCTCTAAATCTCATCTCATATTTGCATGTATCCATACAGGTATACGCTGAACCTTCTCCATGGCAACACACCTGGGGAGTCCGCTCTCTATTTTCCCCTCCCCGCTTTAATCAATGAGCAAACCAGCAGCCCAATTTGTGCAGCTTAGTTACCTGGGAACAAATTCCCACCCGGCACTGGGCTATTCAAACAAATCCATGCTGGGCTCATCCGATATAAAGTACACCTCCATAGCAAACAGACTGGTATACTAATATGATGAGCAGATTGTACTGAACCCACCATTCTTGTAGTACTAGGTTACACTTCATTTATTTGTTTTATCCAAAGAAACTTAAAAAATCCATCCAGCCATTTTCCAACCCGCTGAATCCAAACACAGGGGCACGGGGGTCTGATGGAGCCAATCCCAGCCAACACAGAGCACAAGGCAGGAACCAATCCCGGGCTGGGTGCCATCCCACCGCAGAACTTAAAAAAATCACAGTCATAAAAATTCTACTTCAATAGGCTGACCACAGGCAAGATAAGTGATTTGCTCAGGGATACACATGGAGACAGTGGGAGCATGGATTTACAATCACATTTTAGCCATTAAGCCATTGAAGATGTTTAACATGAAAGGCACTGCAAACTGGCATTTTAATCCAGATTTGCTTCATTATTTGTACCCAGTTCTGCCAGGAGAGGCACAGCTTCCTATGTCCTTCAACTGCAGTCTCTGAAGAGGAAGATGGATGGATGACTGAAGCTGACATCACATTACACTACTTCTAGTTGTTGGGTATGTCAGACTTGCCAACTGAATTCCCAATCTCACCGCCAGACCATATCAATTTAAATGACTGAAAAAATTGCTGCCCATGAGCTCACCTCTTTTTGTGACAGTCTGACACAGCTGGTACTGTGTGAAGGGTTATTATGTACGGTGAGTTTAGCTGGAGTCTCTGCCCTTTATTTTTCTTTCCATTCTGTTATGGTACATAAAACGAGACATCAGACAGACGAGTTTCTCTTTTACTTGTAAGGTCCACAACACCTGGATTCCTGGTTCCTCATCTCTGCATTCTATTCTTTGTACATCCAGATGAGTATTCATTGGTGGTTAGCTCTCATACTGTGTCTAAAGACAAAATCAAACCTGTTTCATGATATTGGAGTGAAACCTACTGGAGTGAGTTGCTGGGTATATCACATTACACAACAGCCTTTACAGGAGCACACAGCCAACTGCCTCCAACTCATTAAGATTATGTAAATGAAGGCTACGACCGAAAACCACTGGAAAAGTTGCGTAATGTCACACAGCCTTTACAGATTGATGGTCTATGCTACCCGCAGTGCACTGCAGCAAAAGGAAACTCAATGTAGCAAGAGTATCTTCTCTTGACATTCTGAATCAATAGCCACTAATTTATAGAACTCTGTGCTTGCAAAGGCAAAAGCTTACCAGTCTCACATGCTTTATTAATTTGAATGTCATTTATGAAGGGCACAGTGATGAGGGTCACCTTGGAAGATGCTATTAAATTATAAAATCTAAATAGGAAAATCCTGAAATGGAGGTGAACAGACGCAAACCCCCATCATCAGCCTAGATGATCAGATTACAGATCTCATATGCTTGGGTCTTTCTAAGAAACATTCACAAAGTATTTTTTTAATTGCATCAGGATGCAAAATAATTAATTTTTTATTATAGCCTATTGCTTCTCGTGTTAGAAAAACCTAGTGGTTCGATGCCAGCCTCTGAGTAAGTCATTTAGTCTGCCTTTGCTCCAGCATTAAGCAAGCATTGAAAGCCCTGAGATGGCGTTCACTAAATAAAGGCGGCACATCAAAGACAGGCTGCTGTCTGGAGCTTCTGACTGTTACTCATTCAGGGAATCCCTAGAGAGTGATGCATGGTCCGCTAGGAGATATGACTTGAGCTGGCACTCTGGTTATCCTCCTGAAGACATGCTGGAAATTTGAAATTGGACTGGTTTGAGTAAGAAAGCTGTGCGATGGACTGAGTCCCATCTAGGGGTATATATGCGTAATATAGGCTATAAGGTCGTTGTTGTTATGATGCCACATTGGGTTTAATGCTGCCAGGATCGGCACCTGCGTCCCCCGCTCTTGAACTAGCTAAGCAGGATGAAAAATGCATAGATAGATAGATGGATGGATGGACGTACATTACACACACTACAAATTAATCGCAGAAATTCTTGTAGGAAATGACACTGATGACACCTGACATGAATTCACAATTACCAAGCAAAATGTTCACTCACAACACTGTAATCATGTTGTTCACTATGGCATAACATTGTCAAGTCCACTTAATCCAATTCAAGTTTGTAGGGGCTGAAGCATATCCCAGCAGCAGTTTGCGTAAGGCAGGAAATAGGCCTGGACAAGGTGCTAGTCCACTCACACACTTATCGAGGGCTGATTTGGAATTCACACACAACCCAGCTTTCCCACATCATAACACCCTGAGGAAAACCCAGACAGACATAGGGAGGACACGTAAATTCAACATGTTAAATGACAGGGCATGGGATTCAAACCCAGAACACTGCACTATTGCCCCACCATGCCTTCCTGTTGTTCTATATAGTGCTTTACAAGACAAATCACAGCAGAAAGCAAGTTTATACTCTTAAAACAGGTATGGGGCCATGAAAGTGTGAATTAGTGGCTAATTAACTAGGCTGTTGAAGCACAAGGCAGCCAATTCAATTCCCACCATGTGTGATTCTCAGCAAGTCGCTTCAGCTGCAGAGATATTGAAAAAACTGTGCCACACGCTTGTAATCTGTAAGTCACTTTGATTGGAAACACCAGCTAAGTAAATAAAAGGAAACTACAGCAACAAAGACAACTGAAAAAGGGATGACTCAAGGGCAGCTTCTGCTAATGGCTGCTTCTCTCCCGCGTGATTTTTGTGTCTGCCCCTGTTTCTTGCACGGTCTGTAATTTACTCCAACTACCCCTGAACTCCCACCCAAGTTAAAAGCCATGAGCTAAACACAATACCTGCTGCTGCTGCTGCCACTGCTCAGAAGGCATGTAACTGTAAAAACAGCTGTCCCATGCCGCAAGGCGATATCCAAGTTGCTTAATATCAATATCAGAAGGCAAGAACATTCCAACCTGTGACCCACATCAAAGGCTTGGAGCGTAAAAACACACTGCGCCCAAAACGTTTTTTCTCTTTGATTGCCAGAAAAATGATTAACCAGAAGTATCCACGGGGACAGAATGCAGAAGTCATGTGAGAAATCAAGTTGTGAGCTCCAACAGAATTCCTGGATGTTCCACTCAATATTCCACTGGTGTGCTGCTGCTGACCAGAACTTGTTAAGGGGCATGAGGTGGGCCCAGAAGTCAGATAGCTATGTGTCAAAAACAAACTCGTATGATAGCAGACAGCACAACCCTGCCACATCAGTACAAAAGTGCAGGCACAAGTTCCATTCCAACAAGGTAAGGCAAATAACACACAAAAAGCAGCAACCAATTTTATGAGTATATAGTGCCTTTTTATAGTAAAAGCCAAGTGGCTACACCATACAAAAATAAAAACAGCAGTTACAACACAACCACATGACATATTTATTTACTGTCCTACCAATTACTTATTTTTTGAACCAAGTTATTAGGAGTCTATTGTGGCAGCATTTGGTACCATTCCAGGTGGGCATCCTCATACACGCCACACTATACACTGTCCGCCATTAACCTAATATGTGAGGAAAGGTAGCGGCGCTGGCATAAGAATTCCAGGAGGGTAACTGAACTCTAATTGTCCCAGGAGCTGTGTGGCATTAGTACTAACTGCTTGGTCACCCCCACCTTATATTTATTACTTTGGAATAGCTAAAGTGACTTGCAAAAGAAAAATACACAACACCGTTGTCCATACTTTTATATTTTTAGAGCGTCAAACTTTCACTTTGGGTGTAGTCACTGGTGGGGTTAAAGCCATCAGGCATAAGGTCACTGGAGTCATAACCAAAAGGATGGTCAGGTAGGTAGAAAGAAAGGCAGCATACAGTAATAGTGTCAGGTTGTGGGGAAGGGGGCAGGATGGTAATATAGCAGTGGACAGGGAGAAGAAAGAGATGAGAAAGAAACGATGAGGGAAACATTCCATTCACCTGAGAAGAAAATGGGTAAGAAAGAAATGCCTCAGAATAAAGAGGAGTGAAATGAGGAAGCATGACGTAAAACGGTCAGTGAGAGGCAAGGGGATCCACACAATGCCAGCCACTAAAAAAAGAAAGGCACAACAATGCAAGCTGCTCAAAGAAAGCGGTTAATGCACTGCCTGCTGGTTTAGAAAGACGTGCAAACACAATACGTGAAAAGATAATAAAAGAAGAAAGAGGCGCAGCACCACAAATGAAACAGACGCTCATAAAAAAAGACTAGGCCGGTCGGAGCAGGGTCAGAGAAACGTAGTCAGGAAGTGGGAGATGCCTTCAGACAGGGTCAGTCCACTTTAAGGAGCAAGCGATTATTCATTCATTTTCTGAACCCATTTATTTCAATTCTGTGTTGTGTGGGGGTGTCCGCAGGCTGCACGCCCAGGCAATCTCACCACACACAACCAGAAGTTAAGGCACAAACTTTAAGATAACTTTGTTCTTTAAAGCCATGCCTTTCTTAAGTAAGATAACTGCACCAGAAAGCAGGAAGAGGGGGGGTCGAGAAAGAATCATTTAAAAAATTCCACACATAACTTTCCTGGCAGCCCACTAGGAAGTCTCTAGGTCACTAGACTAGCAGGGTTCAGGCCAGCCCCTCAAGCAGCCTCAGTCAGATTTCCTCGCCTCTTCCTCCCGAAAACCTTAGTCACCCCACCTAGTGTTTCCTACAACTAATCTCTCAAGTTTTTCTCCCAACAAGCCGGGCATTTGTGCGCCCAAATCCCACTTTCACCCTCATCATCAATCTCATGGGTTTTCTCCCCATCACCCAATCACCAAAGTTCTTAATCTTTACCATTACCCCATCACCAGTCCCATTGCTTGTTCACCCTATCATCTCCACCTCACAGCATTCAATAATTAGTGTCACCCACTTGGTATTGCCATAGCTGTTAATTTGTGGTATAAACCCCTTGTTAGTTAACCTGCACAGTTCTTTAACCCTCTAATTTGTGTAACTTCACTTTTAGGACCCTCGATTCCTCATTCCCAATGCCATCTATTGTCAGTACCATGGTACTTTCTTGCTATAATCTCTGCCACACAGTCCCACTAGTCTAAAAGCTCCTAATCCCTAGTTGTCACCACCTCACCAGTCTGATGGCCCTTTTTCCTTGTTATCTGACCACAACACCTAATAGTTAGGGTCACCGCCTCACTAGTTCTCCGAGCTCCTTACCCCAGTGTCACGTCTCATTCACCACATCATAGTTATTTTACAGCACTGTTACCCCATGCATTCTTTCACCACATCACCTCTGCCCCACATCATCTCTTCAGTCGGACAGTTCCCTCCTATCATGTGTGAACTTGCACTCATCCGATTACCTCAGCCGACCCCCCATCTACTTTCCTCTTTTCTCCCCCAACCTTTTCTGCCTAAAGTTTCTACTCTGCCATTAACAAACACAGTTCAAGCACTTCACACACAAGCGAGAGACACAGATAGACTTACCAGATAGTTCATTTTCAGCCTCTTGTTCTTTAGTTGAGAGTTTGGAGAGGGAAGGGGGGTGGAAGGGGCAGAGGGGAACGGGGGCTGAATTTCAGTCCGAAACCCCTGGGGTCCCCTGTCCACCTGGAAACAAGGCTCTTTCGGGACAGCGGTTCTTTTCTAGGCCCGTGTGAAGATCTCCCACAAAATCCAGCGTTATTATCCAGCTCTGTGATCTCAGCGCAGAGGTATGAAAGTATTCAAGCCCTCTAGTTCACCAGACGAATCCCAGCTCTGTCTAACACACATCACTGTGTAACCTTACACTTTTCCATGCCCACTCCTAATCCCAGCCCGCCTATCCCGGCTGCTGATTGGTTAACACTTCCTGTCTTATGTAAATGAGAATTCTTAGAAGCTCCTCTTCCCTCCCGCCTCTGTCTGCCTCTCTCCCAGGCCCTCAGGAATGCGACTCTGCCACTGCATGGCATTTTGAGGAATAAGCCTAACAATCACAACTCGTTCTTTCCTTTTTGGTTTGAGGATGCACTTCCGTCAACTCCTTACTGGTCAAAGTACCAAAGAATTGTTCACAAGTCCCCTTCCCCCATTCCACAGAAATGAGAAATGATTGCATTTTTCTCAAGCCAAGCACAGTAAGAGAATTTCAAGTTAACCTCACAATAGTTTTCTCATTTACTGAAATAAAAATGGAACAAAAAGATAAGAAGAATGGAATTAGGGCACAAATAAAAGTAAATCCAGTTGTACAGGCCTGTAAGAAACGTGGACAGACCAAGCAATCAGAAAAAGGAGTCCCAACACATTTAAAAAAAGGAATGGGATTACATAGGGCTCCCATTTCAGAGGGCAGTCAGAAAAGGGGAGAATCAGTGGTTCAAAGTCTTCAAGAATGAAAATTAGAGAGATTAGATAGAAACATAAATATAAATATACGAGATACATATATTTTGTTACATTTATATAGCGCTTTTCTAGATACTCAAAGTGCTTTATGTAGACAGTAGGGAGCCACACACAGACCACAGGGTAAGCGCCCCCTGCTGGCCTCAACAACACCTCTTCTAGCAGCAAACCAAGCTTTTCCTAGATGGTCTCCCATCCAAGTACTAGCAAAGCCCAGAAGTTCTTAGCTTCAGGTAGATTTCCTTTTCTGGAGTGCAGGTGCTATGTGATAATCACTACAGTTTAATCAGAGAGAAAGACCTGTATGGTAGCGAGGCTGAAGATGTAAACCAAAAAGAGGTTATGCCAACCAGCCTTAGGTCATTTTATAATCCTCGGCCAATCAAAATGTAGCCCTGCCACTGAGTAAGCTTACCTTTTCATTTCAGAAACTGGGATATTCTGTCAAATTGTCATTATGAGGGAGGACCTAAAAAATCTTGGTTAATAGCACAGGAGTAGGATGTAGTTCTTGAATATACTGCCAGGTACTGTGTGCCTACAAGTCCAACTGAGTAGCATTGTGTCGAGTTGATTGAATGCGCTACTAATGGCCTTGATTCTACAATTGTGCAGGTGACTTCAATGATTTTCGATGATCAAGCCATCAAAGCAGAATTTCAAAAGACAATGCTGATTTATTTTTTGACATTGGTGAGCTTTTTCATCAAGAGTATATTTTCCAGTGAACAGATTGCTAATTGGTGACATTACCATGAACCGCTGAGGCATCTATGAGAAAATGTCCGGAGCAATGGGGTACGCAAAACTGCATATTGACACCATGAGAGTGCACCTGCACACAATGCATTGAGATTAAAGAGTTTTTGACTAAAAACATTATGGTTGGTGCTTCACACCCCATGTATTCACCAGATCTCGCTAACCGTGACTTCTTTTAGTTCCTGAAGTTAAAATTGAGACTGAAGTGAAAAAGATTTTCTACTGTAGAAGAAAACCAGGAAAATACAGAGGAGGTTCTAGACATGGTAACAAAAGAGGAGTACAGGAAATGTTTCCAGGATTGGAAAAAGTGTTGGTATAATTGTAATGCATCTCAAGGAAAGTATATAGAAAATGACTTACTGGGAACCGCTGTAAGCTTTACAATAAAGCTTTACAGGCGGAGTGGTGGCTCTGAGGCTAAGGATCTGCGCTGGTATCCAGAAGGTTGCCGGTTCGAATCCCCATCACTGCCAAAAGAGATCCTACTCTGCTGGGCCCTTGAGCAAGACCCTTAACCTGTAATTGCTCCAGGGGCGCTGTACAATGGCTGACCCTGCGCTCTGACCCCAAGGGGTATGCGAAAACTAACAAATTTCTAATACGAGAAATCGTATAAGACGAAAAAAAAAAAAAAGTTTTTTTTCACAGGATCAATTGCTTGAAAATGTTGCCTCAGGCTACATAACCTCTTGAATGGCATCCCTACACTAGCTACCTGTCCAATGACAAATATAAGTAATACAGTACAATATTTTTAAACAGTTAGTAACCTTCCTCTAACCTGGTTCTACTGTTGGCATCTTGCAGTGGCACTTGGTGCCACTGTTCTGCTGCCAGGCTGCTCTCCTGTGTATAGAGAAGTCATCTTAGATAAAAGAATGTTAGAATCATCAGATGGAAAGATTCTCTCATCAGATTGGACAGCCAGCACAGACTCCACTATAGAATGACTGGGAGTGGGTAAGCGGCCAGTTTGCAGAGGTTTCCAGGACTGTGAGTTTGCCGTTGACTTTCTCTTTTACAATTTGACTCTCCTTTGTTGTCAGCTGGCCACAGTTCATCAATTAATCAATGAACAGATATTGTTGGTTTCCATTTACGTTTTATCAGTTTCTACCTTGTTCTTTGTATGTTTTAACCCATCTGTAATGTATTTATATGTGTCCCAGTTCTGTATTTAGTAATTAGTATAATCTATACTTGAATTGCTCACAGCACTCTGTGCCTGCACTCAGTGAGGAGCACTACACAAACATTAAACTGTATTGTATTGTATTATACTTGTAGACATTACAGTGTACCACTATAATTATTATTGTTCCTCCAGAATACTGTACATATGCACACGTGAACCCTATTGACAGCAAGAACAGCAGTGTCAGAAGTTCAGCTAGTTAACTAAATGTGAACACTCATTCATCATTAGGATTTTAAGGAGCTCCCACTCAGAAATTTTAGATCTCAGATTGAATTTTCACCAAACTCTACTTAGAAAGCTCTACCTTTTATCTTCTGAGTTGAGGTCTGCTCCCTTTATTAAATTCTTTAGTAAATACCTTAATTACCGAATCGATGCAATTCTGATTTCATGGTCTTTCTCTGCCAAATACAGGGTGAGGCAGAAAGGACAGACGTCTTTGAAATGGTTAGAACTCACCACTAGGTGGAGTGACATATGTGCGGTAGGTGGCGTTAGGTTTGCGAAGTCTTAGCATTTTTTTATTTTCTTTTTAGTAGAAGCCATGGAGCCGTGGACGATAGAACACCGCGTTTTTGCGTACGACTCTTTTGTCAAGAACAACCAATCTATTACCGCAGTTCAGCGTGACTTTCGTTGCCATTTCAATATCCACAGAAATAACGCTGTTCCCGCTTGTAACACTATCCTACGTTGGGTTAAAGCACTTCGTACACGAGGTACACTAATGAACAAAAGACCGCCGGGGGCTACACGAACGGCACGTACCCCTGAAAATGTGGAAATCGTACGACTAGCCCTGCTGTGCAGTCCAAGTCGATCTGCTCGGAAGCATTCTTCTGAACTTGGCCTCAGTAATCGTTCGCAGCACTATATCGAGATGATAAACAACTTTTTTTTACCTGAATTACGACAAAAATGTATTCCCATCCGGCGTGTGTGGTTTCAACAGGATGGGGCGACAGCCCACACAGTTAGAGCATCAATGGATGTTATTCGCCCTCTCTTCCCTGGTCACCTCATTTCCAGGTTTGGTGACATTCATTGGCCTCCTCGGTCCCCTGACTTATCCATGTGCGATTATTTCTTGTGGGGTCACCTCAAGGCACATGTATACGAGCATAAGCCCCGTACATTGGAGGAACCGAAGGAAGCCATTCGCGTGGAAGTCGCCCAAATCGACAGAGCGATGTTGAAAGGAGTGGAGGCCAACTTCCATGAACGCCTTCAGAAATACATCAGTGATAACGGACACCACATGGGAGATGTTATTTTCCACACTTGATTTTGTCAAATGCTATTTCAATATGAACTCAAATCTTTCAATAAATTTCTTTGTAAGAAAAAAATTAACAATTTTGTGATTTTGTAAAAAACGTCCGTCCTTTCTGCCTCACCCTGTATTAACCCTTCTGTCCTTGGCACCTGCTGAAGTGATGCCGATTCTACTGTTCCATGTCTCTGCTGTATAGCTCACATGGCACTGGACTGTAAATTTCAAGGCTACTAATTCTGGCCCCAACAAAAATCTAGTAAATGTTACAAATCTAAAATCACCTGGACCACTAAGGTTTGATGGATACAATGAGCAACACAGATCTTAGTGTCAGTCACCCAGCGATGCACTTTTATGTCACTGATTTTGGGATTTTCATTTTTTTCTCCCACGTCCCTTATGTTGCGTTTTGTTCCTAATTGCAGGCTGTCTTGTCTTGTCTTGATGATCACTGTGAAAGTCTGTATATAACATATAGACTGATTTATTAAAAGAAGGCCTCGGTAATATCCAGTCTGATATAGAAGCCTCTCTCGTACAGACCAGGGCAGCTGAATCTCACATGCAGGGCACAGTCAGGGCCCCTCCTCCACAAACGGCAAGCCTGGCTTTTATTAACGCAACCCCAAAATAGCACTCTCACACCAGAGAGCACACAGAAGTGAGGAAAGATTCTGTAAATTCAGCAATGTGCAGCTTAAGCTAAATATTGTTGTGTTTACACGTGCTGCGTCAGCCTAAACACGGCTCAGGGAAATGAGTGTTTTGGCAGCAGATGCTTTCTTCTTAGCTGACAGATAAAATTTGTGTGGGGTGGACAGGCAAACACTTTTGACAGGTAGAAGATGGCAAGATGGAGGCGGTGGCAGTAGACCATTGGGTCAAAGTAAGATTAATTTTGACCTTTTCAATCTTATTCTGCTTTGGCAGGCAGCGGAGCCTTGTGGTTCAGTCAAGAGACTGTAAAATAGAAAAACGGATTCTATTTTGATTGCCAACTCTCAGTGAATTAGTCAACTTAAATGTGCTCCAATCTGGAAAAAGCAGGCAAGAAATGTACCAGAGTCCTACTCAAGAAAAGCACCCTAGGATGCTCTTCACAACAGATGGGCACTATGTCCACTAAAGGTTTGTTTGTTCATTCTTTAATGAGATATCACACTTTTTGAAGAGGAATGTTAAGCCACTCATAAGTGCAGACACACGTAGACAAAGAAAGCGGGCCGTCAATGTACAGAAGTCACACGTGATAAAAAGGCGCAGACAGCTGACACCAGTCTCCTAGCTTGTATGATACTGATAAGTCAATGGGGGGGCAGCTACAATCACAAAGTGCACTGCCACCTGGTGGGAAACAGCAAAATGAAAAAATCCAATACCTTAGATCAAGTATAGGCCCTTAGCTACCAGAGTGTGCCTAATATATAATCGCCTATGCCCAATGAGTACCATCTTCATTGCTTGTCTTCTAGTACAGGGCTTGACATCAGCTGCTAACAACCCCAAAAAAAGACAAAAGCCTTAGACAAGAGGTTAGTGCAAAAGCAGGCCATATTCGCTCATACAGTCATGTGAAAAAATAAGGATTTCCCATGGAAATTGTTGACTTTTTCAACATATTTGAACAGGCAAGCATTAGATCTTCAGGCAAACAGTGCCCAGAGATAAATGTGATATACCTGAACAAGTGACCAATAAAAATGACATGATGTATTCATTCTCTTAATCTAAATTAACAAAAATGAAGATTTCTCATATGGGAAAAGTAAGTTTACCCCTACATTTATCACCACTTCAGATCCATTAAATGAGGTGTTCCAGATAAGGTGGCAATGATTAGACCCTCCCTAGGAAGAATGCAGGTGGATCCTGTCTTATTTAAACAACAGATATCCAGGCTGTGGTGTTCTCTTTGCTATTAAGATGTGTGATGTCATCATACCAAGATCAAAAAAGCCCCCTATGACCATCAGAAACAAGGCTGTAAATGCCTGAGTCTAGAAAGGGATTTAAAAGATCATCAGATTATTTGAAATCAATCATTCCACTGTAAGTAAAATCACCTACAAGTGGTATAGATTTTAAATGGCTGCTAATGTGCCCAGAACTGGCCAATACTGCAAATTCAGTCCAAGATCTAACCATTTGATACTAAAAGAAGTCTCCAAGAAACCCAAAATGACATTGTAAGATCTGCAGGTAAGTCTTGCAACAGTTGGTGTTAAAGTGTGTGCATCTACAGTACAATCAGGAGAAGATGGCACACATTTGTCCTTCAAGTGAGGTGTGCCATGAAAAAGCCTTTGCTGTCCAAAAAGAACAATAGAGCAAGACTAGAACATCTAGGGAATGAGCAGGTCTTCTGGAACAATGTGCTCTGGACAGATGATTCAAAGATGGAGTTGTCTGGCCACAGTGACGGTAGACATGTTTGGGCGCAAACCAAAGGCAGCATTTCAGGAGAAGACCTTCCTACCAACTGTGAAGCATGGTGATGTAAATGTTCTGGCTTGGGGTTGCTTTGCTGCCTCAGGGCCTGGGCAGCTTGCAGTCTTCGAGTCAGCTAGGAATTCTGCATAATATCAAAGTGTGCTTGAGGAGAATGTGAGGCTGAAGCTGAACCAGAAAAGGACCTTGCAACACAATAATGATCCAAAGCACCCTAGCAAATCCACCAAGGAATGGTTCAAAAAAAGAAAGGGAGGGATAAGGACTGGCCTAGTCAAAGCCCTGATATGAATCTCAATGAAATGTTGTGTGGGTATTTGAAATGGGCAGTACATGCAAGAAAACCCACAAACATCTTGCAACTAAAGGAATATTTTGTGGAAGAAGTGGTAAAAAACTTTCACTAAGTTGATGTCACAGATTAACAGGCAGTTATGCAAAACACCTATAAGAGGTTATTTCAGGTAAAGGGGGCCATACTGGCTTCTGAAGCCATTGGTGGACTTACTTTTTCCACAAATCCACACTGGCAACGCAATGATAGTGCTACTGCTTTGCAGTAAGGAGATGGTGGGTTCACTTCCCGGGTGCTCCCTGTGTGGAGAGCACTTTGAGTAGTGAGAAAAGTGCTATAAATGCAAAGAATTATTATTATTAGTAGACCATTACATATATTGATATTTTTACTGAATAAATTATGTTTATTATTGAGCTTTTACTCAAGTATATCACCTTTTTCTGTAGGCACAGTTAGTAGCTCAAGAGGTCAACAATTTCCATGGGGTGTACTTACTTTTTCACACGACTGTACGCTCTCCATGATGGGTCAACTTATTGATCCAAGTCTTGGGACTGTAGGAGGAAACACACAAACAAAAGGAGAACATGCTCATCTTACACATAAAGCACAATCTGTAGGACACATACTGCATTTTGTAGTAAAGTTTCAAAATGTGTATGGAAGCAGTTACACTGCAGACCGTAAAAACAACAAAACAGACATTACACCCATAATGGAGCCTTAATATGAGGGTAAATCAAGTATCACAGCTGAAGTAATAGCAGTTTGAGAATTACGTAAAGGGAGGAGGAGGAGAAGGCTGGGAGTTAAGGAGCTTATCTGTCCCAATGACAAGCAGTGGGCACCATATCACTGAATGAGTAACTAGAAAGCTGACTGCAGGAGGTCTCAGCTGTCTCACAGGTTTATCAAGGTAAGTGGAATAAAGGTGGGTGTTAATTATGTGACTTTGAATACCATTATCCTAATTGGAAGAAAGACAACGACCCTCAGAAATTTAATGTGTCGGAACATGGCTTCCTAGCAGAGGAGAACTGCACTAATCCCATCAAGAGGTAATGAAGGCAGTTATTTGAGGGTCTGTAGTGGGGGAAAGATGATTAGGTCAGGGGCTTGTCTCGAAGGTACTGGCGTACTTTCAAATTTCAGGTAGACAGTCAGAAACTATTTTGCCGGCAAAGAATCATGCGAGGCAACCATTATATTGCCAGCAAATGACTTTAAACAAGAACCAGCACTAGAGTGGACACCAGGGTATTACAGGGCCAACAACTCCCTCCTTTTAGGTATTTATTGTTGGAGCAAACAGGTGTCCCACAGAAAAGCCCAGATTCACCAGCTGAGAGATGAGCTTGGTCCAAGCGTTGGCAGTGCCAGCATTTATGCAGAGGGTGAGCAGTCAGTTCATCATAACCACTATGTCAATGGCGTCCAATGCTAATATTAAATAAATAATCAAACAATCTTTATTTTGTAAAGCACGACTTTCTACAGGAAACACCCAATGTCCTCTACAAGCATAGATACCCAGCTTCAGCTGTTTACACATATGACTTGAGCGCAAGCACATTAAGAGACTCACAATGGAGAAACTAGCATCCTGTCCAGGGTTTGTTCCTGCTTTGCACCCTCTGCTAGCTGGGATAGGCTCCAGTCCCTCTCCGCGCCAATGATCTGGATTAAGCAGTCTAGAAATGACATGACAGTGGGTCAATGGCAGGAACTGAACCAGAAACCAGCAAGTTTACAGTCCACTGTGCTGCACTTTCATGCCTAGAATCAGGCAGTGTGGTAACAGTGATTAAGGCACTGGACTTCAAATACGGAGGCTGTGGGTTCACATCCCGCTACCGGCACTGTATGATCACGAGCAAGTCACTCCACCTACAGTACCTGTGCTCAACTGAAAAAAAGTAACCAATTGTATCTCAAAAGGTTTAAGCTGCCTTGCATAAAAGGCAAATAATAAATAATAATAACAGAATCTCTGCAATTAAGGAATGACAAGTATGTCAAGTCTCTCCTTCTTCATTAGCCCTAAATATTCAAGAGGCAGGTCAGCTTTGCTCCAAGCTACACTGTTGCACAAATCCTCCTTTTAAATCTGCCTGCTAGGAAAAGACAGGCCACTGAGTGTGAAAAGACGAAGAAGCAGAGGAAAAGGTATCCAGCTAGTTCTGTCATTGTCCTAAACATCAAACATTATTCTTTCATTTCCATAGTCCCATTAGATGCATGCACTATCACAAACAGCTAAAGTTTACAATCAAGTAACAGTGTACCCTTTGTCCAGCATGGGGATAAAGCAGTTCTGCACTGAACCATTAGGAAATGTTCCTAAAATGTCAAAAACCACAAGTTGTTTTGTAACGGGCTCCAGTTTCTCCATATAATGCTAAGTGCTATTGATTTGAGGCAGTGTCACGACAGTTAGCACTGAGAGCACCATATGTTTCAGTATGCCTGACACGGCTGTTCATCACTGTTATTAGTTCTCAGATGTGGCATATATATAATGATAAAGTGAGTAAAACAGTGGCTGAGTACAGGGTTTGGTCAGCAATTGAGCTTTGAAGCCAGGCAGGATTGCTGCAGTTAATATGAGCAATAGAACTACAGTTGATGCAGTAAAAAAAAAAATATATATATATATAAATATATATAATTCAGTTTTCATTACCAGCACTTCTCAGAGGGGTTCAAAACAGGGGACAACACATCTCTGTTTAACCACAATGGATTTGAAGGGATAAAAACACAGTTTTGTTGCCGCTACTCCTCTTACCTGATTATGTATTGAACAATAAAATGCAAAAAAATAAAGACGAGGAGAGCACTAAAAAGAGGCCCACATCCAGCTCCAAACAGGACAGGTCATTGTCCAAAGAACTGAATGGCAAGGCACAGCTGACCTATACAACTCTAGAGATGTCAGGAGATGACAGAAGAAAGAAATGGGGCACACAAGAGCAGTAAAGGGGTGAATGAAGAAAACAGAGTAAAAAAAATGAAGAGGAGGCAAAATCTTATGGCATTCATTGATACATAAGGTTTTGCACACAAATGAGCTTCATACGGCACCTACAAAAGACATTTAAGATAGAAATCTCACTGTGCTCTACTGTCAGTTTTGATATCTGCAGATGAGAAACGTTAAGAACATATCTCTGCCTTCCACCATAAAATTGTAATTCTGCCCCAAAATGATGATGATCAATCAGGGGATGGCAAGGTCCATTCAGCACCTGTAAATGGAATGCAATATGGTAGTCTAAATAAGGCCACCTATGAAGAAGCTCCACTACTGTGGTATACTGTTAAATGCTGTAGCCGTACTAGTATTGTCACATATACAGTAAAGTTCTTACCTGCACAGTGAACCGGCATGTGACATGTAGCCACTCTCCAGTGGAGTGAAAGTGAACAAACACTGTGTGGAAGCCCAGGGGTGCGTGCAGCTGCCCAAACCCAACACAGACAGGCAGAGACATGAGTTTGCCACACAACACCCGTTTATTCACATGGGAAGAACTTTTCTTGCTCTCCACAGCAGCTCAAAACAGCACCAAAGCCCAGTCCTTTACTTCTCTCTCTCTCTTTTCTCCACCTCCACTCCTTTCCCGGGAAGCTTCGTCCACCTCCTCCCGACTCCGGCTCCATTTATAGGACACCCAGAAGAACCCCAGGTATCCAACGAGCTTCTTCCAGCAGCACATCTGGTTGTGGCAGGAGTGCTGCTAAACTGGGCTCAGCCAAGGTCCAGGAGGAGGCCATGGGCCCCAAAAGGGTTGAGGTACCATGCTTCAAACCCGTGGTCCCACTACAAGCTGGAAGTGTCACCTCTAGCGTTCCAGGGGAGATAAGTGTCCAGAATAAGCTTTCTTCCCCGGTCCTTCCATTATTGAGGCATCCCGGCCAGGTAAGGGCCCTGGCAATCTGTCACGACTGCAAAGAACATTGAACACCAATGAAATAGTTTCACTCCAAGTCTACCACAGACTGGCCTCTGACACTTGAACCTATGAGGCTTTGCTGACCAGTAATTCCTACACATATGCACATGATCCAAAACAATGTTCATGAAGCCGCTATCATTATTTTTTTTCATTTCTTTAAGAGCTTCCCTCCATGCCTACTACAAACAAACCCAAGTTTTAGACTTGGAGCTACAATGGGAAATCTTAAAAACTGATTTTACTTTTCCAAACTACAGGAACTTATATTTATGTAATATTGACATAATGGTTATGGATGATGGCATGGGGGGGGGGGGGGCACACCAATAGAAAAAAATAAGGCAAAGCAAGTGTTTACTGAAAGCCCCAGGCAAGTAGTCAATGTGACTTTTTTCTTTCTGGCTTATGTGCTTTATATTAGATTAGAAAGAATTTTTTTTTGTCCTGGGGGGAATTGAGTTGTCTACAGAAGCTCTTTAAATAAACAATTACATATTATATATATATATATATATATATTTATTTTTTTTTTTTTTTTTCATAGGTGTGAATCGCAATCTGATTATATGGATAACGCTTGTGGTTGGTTCCCCAGTCAGCAAATATCTGCCACATCCTTTCAGTTGAGAAAAGCAGATCATAGATGTGTGATACAGTACCTGCCAAATAATACAAAGAGTACACGACAAGACACTAATTAAGGCTCATCAGGTGTATGCACCTTTGCTTCTCCTTATGGGGACTGAACCACAGATGTCAGTGCCTGAGGCAAAGCCTCTGACATTGCACCACGGTGGCTGGTTTTCTTATTTGACATTGTCAGTTATCATCACAAAGATCATTTTATGTACAAACCCAGACCCCATCTCAGAAGACAAGCAGAGTGATGAAGTCACCCAGGCACTGGACTTTAAACTACAAGGCTGCTGGTTCACTCGTGTGCTTTGTTCATGGTGTGACCTCAAGCAAGCCATTTAACTTTATTGTATACCGATTGTATAAAAAGTGAATACATCATTTTAAGCAGGTTGCCCAACATGCAGGGAAAACTTCGAGTTTGGTGGCAGGATTGGCACTCCAACCACTGTAAAAAAAAACCAAAAAAAAAAAAACCTCACACTGTTCCACTCCATTCGATCTAATGTGGTACTGCCATGTCACTCATTGCACAGCTGCGCTTAGGTCCTAATTTGGGATCCTGAAGTGGTCTGCCATGTGGTGGGTACGCTAATGCACGGTTATCAGTGCATACTCTCAACCTCTCTCTCGCTCTTTCTTATCATATAAATCACCTTGAGTAGAGGTGATGGCAATTTACATAATAATAATAATAATAATAACAGGATGATATTGTAGTCATCAGTTTGTTATTCTGCACATCTTTGAAGCGTCTACAAAAATGAACAGGAAGAACGTGAAACCTGCCTGAGAACACTGACCACGCTCTGGTGTTACAAGGCTCATACCCATCATGGCTATTTAATGATGTCCATTTAATCCAATTTTCAAAACCATGCCTAGGGATGGAATTTTCCGGACCCCAGGCTATATATCTAAAAGCTTGTGCTGTCTCCTTTAAATATAGCAGGCCAACACCAGGTAGTGACAATGAACGGCTGGGTTCCATGTGTTGCCTTCAGCAGGTAACTGAAAAACACAGAAAGGCACTATATGCTGTAAAATAATACTGATACAGTGGCTAAGGAGGTTGATTATTCTTATCTAACTTCAATTTGGTTTTCTTTTTTTGTAACTATTTCTTTGACATCTTGAAAAGCACTTTTAGCTACACTCTGTGTATGAAAATATGCAGTAGGGATAAATGTTATTGTTACTTAAAACTGTGGGCTCAAAGTCCTCCCCTAGCACAATGTAAGGCCTTCCAGCCTCATCCATGTACAGCACTACTAAAATCCAAAAGATTACCTGATATTGTATTACTATGTAGAGTACAGTATGTATAAAATCTAATATTTTGTATGTAACCAAAGAAGAAACACAGAAAGAATAAAAAATTCAATAAAAGATCACCCTCACAGCCTGCTACTCCACCCTAATCACTCAGTCCTGTGGCCGGATATATTACGTCATAACTTTCTTTTTTCTCCTGACATTTCTATACAGCTATATACTACTGCAGTAATCTAGTGCCCAGTGTCCTTGAACCCTTAGCCTCACTGGAGACAAGCTGCTGAAGCTGACCCTGTTCCACTAAAAGTGAAGATGAGGAAATGGGAAGGTCATATTGCAATAACTACAACCTAGCAATGTTAAACCAGAAATAGGGCAGGAAAAGGTGGAAGTGTTGGTCTCTTCCTGTGAATTATATCCATGTTGCTTTGAAAGAAAAAAAAGAAATTTAAAGGCAACAGGAATGAAATGTGTTCACTTGTGTTCTCCCTGCTGGATGAGAAGGTCCACCGCATCATATGAGTCCAGAGATGGCAGTGCCAATTTCAGAAGCCCGCCAGCCTGCTGTTGTTTATTGCCGTCTGCCACTCTCCTCTCCTCTCACAGACCTGCCTACAATAAAGGGATTAGCCGTGATGAACCCAAGAGCCAGCCTAATTAGCACTCCTGAAAATGAGCAGCGGACGCAGCATTCCAGGGCTTTGCAAAGACACATTAGGCCCACAACAAAGGCAAACCAGAGGATTGCCAAATCACCAACGTCTAAGGTTGATGATCACTGTGGGGCCTGTAGGTGCCAAAATCACAATAAATTAATGAAGGGCAGAGACTGAGCTTCTGGAAGGTGTGAATATGGGTAAAGTTAAGATGAAAGAGAGAACAGAAGCCAAGTCCTTTTAGGCAGGATGTAATTCAGTGCCATACTTCGAGGAAGAGTTTAGAAAATCACAACAATCAATGTGCAGAGATACTAGGACAATGGAGAATAACATGGCAGCATCTGGTGCTAGTCAGAAGGCAGCCTTGCATGCAACATTGGCATATTCACATGAACAACCGTACTCATTCATTCTGGGCCTATTTACAACCAGCAAATAACCTCGTCAGCATGTCTTTAGGATGTAACAGTTAACTGGGGTATTCACAGTGAACCTCCACATAAATCAAACCTTGGTCTCTGAAGCTCTGACCACCGCACCAGCCTACCATCCAGTCTAGAAATAAAAAGATGTGCATAAGGGCAAAAATGCACTTATTCGCATGGCCTGCACCAAGGAGTAGTGAGTGATCAATAGTTGGTAGCTTCATGGGCAGGGTGCCTGGCAGGCTGGCAAAACATTCACACACAAACATGCATTCACTTTTTACATCACAGTAAAATGCACAGATTTAACTGAACAATCACACAATGAGCACAGCAGCCTGACGGTCCTCCTCTGATTAAAATAATGGTCTCCACTGTGGTCCCCAGGCAAAACAAGCATAATTCTCTGCCTTTTTAAGGTAAGAAAAATTGCTTCATAAAGTGCTATTTTTAAATGCACTGTGTTACCATTGCATTTTAGGTTATAAAGTTTTATTATTGGGAAAATAAGTGACACTGTCCACCTTAACAACTTTTCCATTGTTTTTTGTCGGAGAAGCAGCCATGCTACAGTATACTTATATGTTGTTTTACTATAATGCACATGTTTGGTCCATATCAGCGTTACAGAGCGGGTTCTCACTAGATAGATAGATAGATAGATAGATAGATAGATAGATAGATAGATAGATAGATAGATAGATAGATAGATAGATAGATAGATAGATAGATAGATAGATACTTTATTAATCCCAATGGGAAATTCACATCACTAAAGACACCCTCACTTAATCAGCTAAAATCATTTACATTTGTCTTTTCCATTTTTTCCCTGTTTAAACAACTCACAGTACCCCTGGGTGACAAAGTTAAAACAGGACTGTGGAAATGTTTGTAAATTTATTAAAAATAAAAACTGAAAAATTGAATTGACACAAGTTCTCAAACCCTTTGCTATAACAAGTGAAATCTGGCTTAGGGGGATCCTATCCTACTGCTCATTGTAGAGATGTTTCTACATCTTTTTTGGAGTCCACCTGTGGACTCCTTTACCATGACTAGTAAAGGTCTATAGAAGGGCCTGCTCTTGACCAAATATGCCAGAGCAAAAACTGACCCATGAGGTCAAAGGAGCTGCCTGCAGAGTTTACAGACAGGATTGTGTTGAGTCACAGATGTGGGGCAGACTACAAATAAAATGCAATTGAAAGTTCCCTAAAACACAGTGGCTTCCATAATTCTTAAATGGAAGACATTTGGAACAACCACAGATCTTTCCAGAGCTGGCTGCCTGGTCAAACTGACCAATTATGGGAGAGAAGGACCCAGGAAAGAGTGGTGATCAAGAACCTGACAGTGACCCTGGCTGAGCTCCAGAGAACCTGTGTGGAGATGGAAGGAACTTCCAGAAGGACAACCACCACTGTAACTCTCCACTAATCTGGGCAGAGTGGCCAGATGACATATGAAAGCTAGCTTGGAGTTTGCAAAAAGTAGCATAAAAGATAAGATTATCTGGCCTGATGAAGCCAAGATTGAACTGTTCGGCCTCAATTCTAAACGTCACATCTGAAGAAAACCAGGTTCTGCTCACCATTCCAACAGTAAAGCACAGTAGTGGCAGCATCACACTGTGTTTTTCAGCAGAAGGGACTGGGGGACTAGGTAGGGTTGAGGGAAAGCTGAACAGAGCAAAGTCATGAGATACCCTTAATGAAAACCTTCTCCAGAGTGCCCCCAGCTTCAGTCTGAGCTAAAAATTCATCTTCTGACAGGACAATAAGCCGAAGCAGAAAGCAAAGACAATATAGGAATGGCTTAGGGACAACTCTGTGACTCTCCCTGAGATACTCAGCTAGAGCCAAACTCATTCGAAGATCTCCAAATAGTTCTGAAAACAGCAGTCCATTGACGATCTCCGTCCAACCAGACAGAAATTCCCCAAATCCAGGTGTGTGAAGCTTGTCACATTAAATGCAAGAAGATTCCAGGCCGTAATTGGTGCCAAAGGGGTTTCAACTAAGTACTGAGTAAAGGGTCTCAGTATTTGTGTCATGTGATATTTCAGTTGGGCGGCACGGTGGCGCAGTGGGTAGCGCTGCTGCCTCGCAGTTGGGTGATCTGGGGACCTGGGTTCGCTTCCCAGGTCCTCCCTGCGTGGAGTTTGCATGTTCTCCCCGTGTCTGCGTGGGTTTCCTCCCACAGTCCAAAGACATGCAGGTTAGGTGGATTGGCGATTCTAAATTGGCCCTAGTGTGTGCTTGGTGTGTGGGTGTGTTTGTGTGTGTCCTGCAGTGGGTTGGCACCCTGCCCGGGATTGGTTCCTGCCCTGTGTTGGCTGGGATTGGCTCCAGCAGACCCCCGTGACCCTGTGTTCGGATTCAGCAGGTTGGAAAATGGATGGATGGATGGATATTTCAGTTTGCGATTTTTAATAAATTTTCAAAAATTCCTAAAGTGGTGCTTTTGCTTTGTTATCCTGGCATACAAAGTGATGCTCGATAAGTGAAAAATGAATTAAAATGATTTTAGCACAAGTCATCAACATAGCAAAATGTGAAAAAGTGAAGGGATCTGATTACTTTCTGAAGGTGCTGTATAGACACACACAAGTACATATATTGATGTATAGATTTATATAAAAATAGGAAACCTACTTAAGGCAGCTCTGAAGTATGGCAGGCTCAGGGTGTAAGGTAGGTCCTGGACAAAGCACTGGCCCAAAGCGCACTTTTTGTGGAGTTAAAAGTATCCTAAGGGGCACAGAGTTGAATTAAAAACTCCAAACACCTCCTGGCTAATACTTTATTATTGTTATTTCATATTAGACAGACACCTCAGTCAAAGACGTCTCACAAAGTCAGAACGCAGCCAGAGTATCGGGACATTAAGTGACCTCATCAGGGTCACACAGAGGTTCAAGGCAGCAACTGAAGGTGTTACACACTAGAACACTACATACTTTGTGTAGCACAACTCCCCATCTGTGGACCAAACTCGGATATTATACTGGAGTTGGCCTTTTGTTGTTATGCACCTAAAATGTGGAATACTTTACCAATAGAAATTTGTCAGGATAATACTGTAGAACAATTTAAAAAACTGCTAAAAACCCATTATTTTAAAATCACTCTTTCAAAGCTACATTTTAGTTACATCCTTATTAGTCTACATGGGCACTGAATTATCATTTTCCTCTGGATTCTGCAATTCTGTACTAATCTGTACTATTCTCTGCTGTCTTTTCTGGCTCTTCTGTGTAGGTACTCTGATTAAGGCACAATGCTGCCCCCTGAGTTTATGGACGAATGGAGGGTGTCCCAGATGTCCAGATGACCATCATCAACGAATTCTTCCACATGAAGCCTGAAAACCATGAAGACTGATTTAAAACATTCTAGTTAGGTTGAATGCCCAGTAGGTGCTGGGTGGTCTTTTGGCCTTGGAACCCCTGCAGATGATTTTTTTTTTTCTACAGCCTAACTGGAGTGATTTTTTTTTTGTCCTACTGGCCATCCAATCTTACCTTTTCCTTTGTTACATTCTGCAAAATAGTACTAGCTAATCTTGCTTGTTTATGTTTTACAAGGGGGCTCCGCCCCCTGCTCGCTTCGCTCGCCTACCCCTGACATTTTGAACCCGTGCCCGCTGGGCAGCCACATGTGAGGATGATGCACGTTTAATACGGACCGTTCACCCGTGTCACTCTGGGGCCCCCCACCTTTAATACGGAGCTCCGTCCGTACTATTATGCGGTGCGTTGTGGACTACTGCGGACCCTGTAGTGTGTCCCGTTTCAGTTTGTATCTCGGTCAGTCGAGCTTTTGTTTTTGAAGCTTTTGAATTCCGGTCTTCATTATCTGTAACCTGCTGTCCATGTGTTTGGCCCCCTCGTTTAACCTGTTTATGATGTTTTACTTTGCTTTCTACTCTGTCTTTAATTTCTGATCTCGCTTTATTCTGCTTTTGTTTCAATGACACCTGGTCCGTGGTGAATATATTTTCCCTTTTTCGAGTAATAATTTTCATTTGTTTGCGATACTGTGATGTTTATTGAACTGTTAATAATACATCACTGTAATGTGATTCACCTATGGAGCCGAGACAGTTTTGCTTCTGCGGTTTCAGACGCGTGTCCGTACCATCTCGGGTTTGATGTATGAACCTTTGTGGACTCCGTAGTGTGTCCCGTTTCACTCTGGGGCGGGGCGTTGACTCCACTTGTTTTACTATGTTTCCTCCTGCGCCTTCACCACGCATTAGTGCCACTCACAATATGGCGGGGACGCCTGCGCCTTCCGTATTATGTCGATTTTTACCTTGCTGTGTAGGCGGCTTTGCCTTTTGTACTTTACCGCGCCTTCCGGGTCCGGCTCCGCTGTGTGGTGTGGACGTTTAACTGTCGTTGTTTCTGTCTTTATATTCTGTATCTCGGTGTGTATGTGTTTCGTGCCTAGGTTTTTTTGAAGCTGTTGCATTCCAGTTTTCATCATCTGTAACCCGCTCTCCATGTGTTCGTCCCCGATCTTTAATCCCTTTATAAAGTTTTACTTTGTTTCCTACTCTGTGTTTTATTTCTGACCTCGCTTTATCCTGCTTGCGGCATGTCAGACGGTTCGTAGTCTCTCTCGTTTTACTCTGGGGAGGGGGGCTTTGTTTTGTAACCTGCTCTCCATGCGTTTGTCCCTGTTCTTTAACCTCTTTATGATGTTTTACTTTGTTTCCTACTCTGACGGTTCGTAGTCTCTCCCGTTTTGCTCTGGTGCGGTGGGGGCTTTGTGTGGCGCCTGCGCACTATGTCTTTTGCGTCCACAGGCAGGTCCCTGCGTCCATATCCAGTTTACCATTCTCGTTTAGTAATATGGATTTTAACCTCCTTTTTATTTCATCTTGTAAAGCACTTTGAGCTACATTGCTTGTATGAAAATGTGCTATACAAATAAATGTTTTTGGTGTTGTTGGAGTCTGTGCAGGCCCCATATACAAAAGATGAGCAAAGTAGGTGACTCCCATACGCTCACACGGCTCTGAAGATTTGTCTTGTTTTGCACCCTGGATGTACTGCTTTATTGATTTTCCTGTCTACATTCAATTTACTTTTGTATAATGGCCCAAATCTGCTATAACTAATAACTACACATTCTTCCTCTACTGTAATGTGAGCTGATTTATAAAACATGACAGGAAAATGGCTAAGAAAATACTAAGAAAATGGCTGGAAATACTGGAAAAATGGCTAAGAAGGACTCATTCAAAAAGTGTGCCAAAAGGGGGAAATAAAAAGAATCATGAAGTCCCCAACAGGAACAAAAACAAAGAAAGCCAGCTGCCTGACACATAAATCCCAGTTAGCCCCCTTATAGTCGTAGTTACGTGACTTACAGTAGCAGAAGGAAGACAGATGGGTCATTTGCTTTACTTGTGACCTAATGGGTTGCTGACCTTCAAACATGTGGGCTTCTCAGTTTCTCCTGAGCAGTGAAACGGGGTACAAAGAGCCAAACTGTCAGGAATACTTGGAGGGAAATTCAAACAATGGAACAAAGTTAGCACTTTTTCATAGTTTGCATTTTGACGCAATGACATATGCAGCAAGTGCTCTTTAGACATACAGTACAGTATACAAGGAGACGGCAGATACAATACAAATGACGCCTTGTTTGCAGATCGTCAAGACCACCATGCCAACACAGATCAAACCACATCTGAATAATATTCCCCAGTGTTAATGTTCGGGTTGCCCCATGGCTGAAGCCCCCGCCCCGTCTCTCTCTCTATCCTCACCCATTGTGTATCCAGGTCATTGTCAAGCATTTCTGGAATGCAGTGCTCTCCCGGGAGAATGGTCCTTTTAATGATGGCTTCCTGTTCACAAGTTCCTTGCAGGCAACTCTGACTCAAAGGACAGAATTTTTTTTTTTTTTTTTTTTTTGAAGAGTCTGGCAGTGAGTCAGAAAATCAAACTGCGAGACGGACAAAGAAATAAGTAGCAAAAAGTGGAGGGCAATTAGCAAAAAGCTTCCCCTTCATAGTGGGGTAAGGGTCTCTGCGTACCAGAAAAGTATCAAAATGGAGACACATGGGAATTTGGGGTTCATTTTGGCTTGAAGTGTGTGAGTGAAGGGGCAGCGAGGGGAGCACGAGTTTCTTCTATTATTTAAACATTTTATAGTTTTTATGTTTATTATAAAAGCTAAAAACAGCACAGATTATTTTTTAGCAATGCTGTGTTTTTATTATAATTTAGCTGACAATTTAATTTTAGTGGGTATCCTTGTTAGCTGACCTCGGGGAGTTTTGTAATTTGAAGGTACAAACAAATCCCACAAACTTCTGTACAGAAACTTCCTTCAGCTCAAATAAACTACTGCTATTTGGTAATGAGTTAAACGGGTTACACAATACATACATAAAAGTGCTAAATGGTTTAAATTTCTTTAACTACAATTATGTACATTTTCCATGAAAAAACAGATGACTACATTCTGGGGCATTCTCTTCCAGTATGTTCTCCCTGGGGGTCTAACTAAAAATAAACTGAAACTAGAAACTTGCAAGCAAGTCAGAGAAGATCAAGAATCAAATGATTAAAAACAGATAAGTAACAATTAACTACATACAAATATGGACATTCTTGTTTACACATTTAAAAAAACATTTAGTTTTAAACTGAGATTAACCTTAGTTAATTTACATTAATTCACAAAATGCTGTACTTGTAATAGCTTTAGTTAATGTATGTTAGAAAAATGACACATTTTAGCTAACGTTTTACTTTTGGGGGGCATAGTGGCGCAGTGAGATGGTAGGAACATCTTGGGTTTGAATCACATGCCTGCTCGTGCTCTGTGGTGACTTTGTGTGCTCTCAAGACAGTTAATTAGGTTAACTGGCCAACTAGACCACTGGGGGCTGTGTACGTGCTGCGGACTGATGTTCTGCCCATGGCTGTTTCAGGTCTTGAGCCCACTGTTACTGGGATGTGCACTGGCTCACCACAATCCTGAGAATGTTATGGTTTATTATACAATTAAAAATATGAACAATGATATTTTGTATAAACTTATAAAATAATATATGATTATTTATCTGGAGTTTAAAGATAATTTTGATAATAACTAACCTCTCATGTGGAAACTTAAATTAAAAGAAGTGGGAATTCAAGATGCTGTGAGTAGGTGGGTAAAAAATGGCTTAAATACCAAAATAAAGGCTTATGGTGAATTAGGTGTTGTTAAAGTGGTGCCTCTCTGGAGTTAGTGCTGGGTTGCTACTCATTTCATTATACATTGTCATGGATGCCTCCAAGCTGGAAGGACAGGGGCAGCAAGCGTGGCCAGAGCGTTACCTCCCCTGGAGCGCTAGATGGCAGCCCCCCTGGGTTGCAGCGGTGCCTAGGACTCCTGCAGGGCTCCATGGGAGTTTGAGTTTGAGTTTGATGCAGCCCTATTGGGATCCGTAGGTGCTGTCAGGGGGTGCTGCAGCAACCACTGAGCCCTTATGGGCAGTTCTTCTGCCACACCCGGAAGTGCTGCCGGAAATGCACCATCAAGCGCTATAAAAGGGGCCAGCAGACACTACTCAGGGAGCCAGAGTTGGGAGGAGAGAGACAAAGCATGCTGAGGGGGAATGGAGGAGAAAGAGAGAAAGAAGAAGAAGAAAAAGAAGACAAGAGTATTGTGTGTGTTTGTGCTTAGTGGGACTATGTTGTGCCTGTGGGAAACGGAGAAGACATTTCCCACGGGGTGAAGAAAAAAATAAATAAATTTGTGTTTTCATAAGTGCCTCCTATGTCTGTCTGTGTCGGGCTGATTGGCTGCTATGTCCTCTACACTTATCACAACGAAATTCTCTGGACAAGAATATAATGAATAAGCTGGTTAAACCTGCAGAGGATACCAAACCATATTCTGAGACTGAGGGGGATGAGCTATGAAGAGAGACCAAAAAAGAGATGAACCTTTCAATTTAAGCAAATGGAGATTACGAGGTAACATGAATGAAGTTTAAAATTATGCATATGGTGGATTCCAGTTATTATTTTACGTTAAGTTCTTCAGCACGAACACAGGAGCCCAGATGGAAACTTGTTACGGGTCAATTTCAAAAAAACATTACAAAGTTTGTCTTCACACAGCCATAGAATGCACATGGAATAAATGACTAAATAGTGTGGTTACAAAGTAGACCTTCAACACTTGACTTAGTCTTATTTTGGAAGAATTAGGTGAATAAACCCTATTCGGACAAGATTAGTATTACACCGTGAGGTATGGTAAAGTGAATAATTGAACTGGACTGTTACACACTGGTACTCTGTACCAACATTTCCCCATTCCCTGTAATTAATGAAAGTGTATGGCAGCATACCGTCAGTTCAGACAGCAACTCTTATGTATAACAACAACATGTTCTTCACACCTCCGAGTGTATATTAGCTTTCTTGTCAAAATTGTTCTAATATAATCTGGATCAACATGATGTTGCCTTGGGCAAGAAGCTACCACAGTGGTGGCTGAATCTTCTGCCTCACACATCTAGTATTGGGAGATCTGACTCCTTGCTTATCACGGTCTTTGTAGAGTTTGTGTGTTCTACCTCTATCTGTGTAAATCATTTCCCATAAAATATTGGCCCGATGAGACTTTGTGTGTGTCAGTGTGTGTATGTGGGCCCTGCGATGGAAAGACACCATGCCTTAGGATGTTTCCTGCTTTATCCCCAGTGGAACTTGGATATGCTTCAGTCCCTGTGACTGTGAGTTGGATTAAGTGGTTCTGAGAATCTTAGATAAGATAAATCTTATATCATACTGGCTGGGTTACTGTTGCTGCCTTCTGGGTTTGATTTCTAGCTTATTCTCCCTGGGTCTCAGTGGACTTCTCCTCTGGCTTTCTCCAGTTTTCTTCCCCAAATGCCATGTGTGTCAGCTGAATTGCCTGATTCTAAATTCATCCACATGTGTATTTTAGTGGACTCTGCAATCTACTACTCTGTTCAGTGATGCCTCCTGCATTGTATCAAATGGTGCTGGGACTGCTTCCAGCCCCTGGGACCCTGACATTTTTGTAAAATATTAACATTGATTTTAACAATTTAAATTTATATAATCTAGAGAAACATTGCATTGTACTGGTTATTTCCATGTTATTGCTGTTATTGCACAGACTCAGTGTTGTGGTTTCAGCTTCAGGCTTGTCCATGTCTGTGTGGAGTTTGCATGTTCTCATCGTATCTGTATGAGTATCTTATTGGGTTTTCCAGTAAGATGATTGTAAATTGGCTCAATATGTGAAATTAATTGGATCGTAGTGCCCTGTCCTTGTGGCCAAAGATGTCTGAATTGGGTTTGGCCTCAAGCCACCACCATTATTCTGAACTGGATAAAGCAGTCCAACAATGTCATGTTATGTTCTTATATTATCTAATTTCAGTTTTAGCTGTTTCCATCTTTCTCACCAGTGAGAAACGACTAATATAATACCAAGAGTAACCACAATACCATTAAATGTCCATCAAGCAGGCAGTGTAGCAGGTAGGAATTGACTCAGGATGGAAGACACACAGGCGGAGTGGTGGCTCTGAGGCTAGGGATCTGCACTGGCAATCGTAAGGTTGCTGGTTCGAATCCCTTAAATGCCAAAAGGGACTCTGCTCTGTTGGGTCCTTGAGCAAGGCCTTTAACTTGCAATTGCTGAGCACTTTGAGTAGTGAGAAAATCGCTATATAAATGCAAAGAATTATATTATTATTATTCATTTACACTGGACCATGACAGAGTCACCAGCCAACATAACTTGTAATTCTCTTGAACCCCGACCTAAGCCCTGAGGCAGCAGCGCTACAGCTTCACAAATCTCATCAAATAATAAGGCACACATAAAGTCTTAAATTGATGACCCCATCATTTAAATCTCAAGATATAACTTGGACTGGGCCGATTTTACCAGGATTTTAAAAATTGGCTGGGTGGTCAAGGATCTGAAATATCCCTGGACAAAGCAGTAATGTGCCCACTGGGTGTAACATGAACTCAGCCATTACGATTTCTTTCCCATCTTTCAAGTACACAGCACCCAAAACCACACAAGGCGAAGTCATATGTTGTATGTCACTAAATTAAAAGCTACCCGACTTCTTTTGCCATCTGATTACTTCTACCATCTTACAGTATACATTTATTCATTCCCAAGGAGAAATGACTCCGTTTCCAAAACAGTAGAACACAAATAGAGTAATAACTGAGACATAACATCTACTTAAAGAATCACAGACACGGAAGAAAGTATATTTCAGTAAGCAGAACATGGTTTAAAACAAAACAAAAAATAAAAGGTTAATAAATTGTTTTCTGAAAAATACCGGGGCTTTTATTGCTGCTTACTGTACAAATGGCTTCAGGTAAAAAAAGATCTCCAAAAGCTCTCTGTGGAATATGAGGCGTGTACACAACTTGTTATTTCTTACTGCTAAAAATGACCTGCCATACAGGTGGCAAAATAAGAAGGAAGTGTACTTGGAAATATAAATCCCAAGCCATTTGACCTTGCACATAATTGGGCATGACAAGAGTCACACAAGGACAAAAGATGCTTGACAAAATGACGCAATTTATACAAACTACTGTTTATAGCTACTAGAGACGCTTCAGACGTTACAGAGATGCTTTGGGGCCTGGGACATCTCCGCCGGACTATTACATCACCAGACTCGCCTGCTGTATCTTACCCAGAGAGGAGGCGCCAGAAGCGGTGTGAGAGAAAATGGAAGCGGGGCAAGTGTGGAGGCATCTGGGCTAGGCTAGCCGCTAGACCGTACAGACCTGCTTTACCATCTCTCGTTCTGGCCAATGTACATTCACTAGACAATAAAATAGATCACATTCAGCTTCTGAGATCTGCGTGGCATGACATGAGGAACTGCTGTGTTTTTATTTTTACGAAATCTTGGCTTAATGACAACATCCCAGACTCTATTATCCAGCTAGCTGGGCTAACATGCTATTGAGCTAACCGAGTCTTTATGGAAGGAGGTAAGACTCATGGCGGGGGAGTGTGTGTTTACATTAGCGATGCTTGGTGCAGAAATACTATCATTGTGCATAGACACTGTTCTCACCTGGTGGAGTTTATTATTATTAAGTGCTGACCCTTCTACCTACCGAGAGAGCATGCATCGATTCTGCTTGTCGCTGTATACATCCCTCCAACCGCTAACACCAGTGATAGAAGGGCGGCACTCAATGAACTCTACCAGGCCATTAGTGAACAACAAACAGCACACCCGGATGGATTCCTCATCACAGCAGGAGACTTCAGCCACGCAGATTTAAAAGTTTTATTGCCCAAATTACAGCAACATGTGGACTTCCCTACAAGAGGAGACAACTCACTGGATTTGGTGTATACAACCTGCAAGGGAGCCTACAAGGTCTCCCTCCTTCCCCACCTAGGTCTCTCTGATCACATCACCATCATGCTAAGACCTGCATACAGACCCAGAGTGAGAACCATCAGACCAACACAAAAGCAGGTACGTATGTGGCCAGAGGGTGCCTCCAGTGCTCTGAGGGACTGTTTTAGCACTATAGACTGGGACATTTTCAAACAAGCAGCCACTTACAAAGACTACACAGACATTGAGGAGTACACTGAGGTGGTTACAGCATACATTGCAAAATGTACTGATGATGTCACCCATTAGAAAAATATCACTGTTCATGCTAACCAGAAGCCATGGCTGACAGGAGAGGTCCACAGGCTTCTGAGGATCCGTGACGCAGCCTTTAGGGCCAGTGACACTGCAGGACTAGCAACAGCCAGGATCAATCTGTCCCATGGCATCAGAGAAGCAAAAAAGCAGTACAGCAAGAAAATATCTGGACACTTTAGTAACACCAGAGATGCACAGTCGTGGGCGTCCACACCCTCACTAATTACAAACACCCACCACACACCTATGAAGGTGACATCACACTGCTTAACTGCCTAAATGACTTCTTTGGCCAGTTCGTGACACAAAAGAGCACACTGGCACAGAAAACCATCACCCCTCCAAGGGCGAGCAGGCCATATGTCTGGCCCCATGTAGTGTGAAGAGAATCCTCTCTAGGATCAACCCACGGAAGCCAATCAGATCAGACAACATACCTGGTCGAGCTTTGAAGGATTGTGCTGAGGAGCTCAAGGTTGTCCTTGCTGACATCTTCAATATCTCCCTGGACCAAGCTGTTGTTCCCACATGTTTAAAAGTCACAACCATAATTCTTGTCCCTAAGAAGCACCTCCCATCTAGCTATAATGACTATCGGCCCATAGCACTGACTTCCACCATCATGAAATGCTTTGAGTGGCTGGTTATGCAGAGCATTAAGTCCATTCTTCCTCCCTCCCATGACTCATTTCAGTTTGCACACAGATCAAACAGGTCCATAGAGGATGCCATTTCTGCTGCTCTCCATCCAGCCCTCACCCACCAGGACTCAAAGAACTCCTATGTGTGAATGTTGTTTTTAGATTTTAGTTCAGCATTCAACACAATCATTCCCCAGCAGCTAATACAAAAACTCAGCCATTTGGGATGCAAGACCTCTCTCTGCAACTGGGTGTTGGACTTTCTGACAGGGAGGCCACAAAATGTGCGGGTCGGCAATAACACCTCTAAGACCATCACGTTGAGCCCAGGGGCCCAAAGAGGTTGTGTGCTCAGCCTGTTGCTCTTTACCCTGCAGACCCATGACTGTGTACCTATCTACAGTTCCAATCACATTGTCAAGTTTGCGGATGATACAACCGTGGTCGGCCTCATCACCAACAATGATGAAGCCAACTACAGGAACGCGTTGAGCCAACTGGTCCAGTGGTGTAAAGACAACAATCTCTTCCTGAACGTGGGAAAGACCAAAGAGATTGTGGTCAATTTCAGGAGAGGTCATTCACAGCACCCCCCACTGACCATCGACGGTGCAGCTGTGGAAAGGGTGAGTAGCTCCAAGTTCCTGGGGATGTACATCTCCGAGGACCTTTTCTGGTTTGATAACACCACATCACTGACCAAGAAAGCTCAAACCTGCCTCTGCTTCCTATGCAAACTGAGGAGAGCACAAGTTCCACCCCCTATCAAGTGCTCTTTCTACTGGGGCACAATTGAGAGCATCCTCTCCAGCTGCATCCCTGTGTGGTATGGATGCTGCACTGCATTCTGTAGGAAGTTCCTGCAACGCATAGTGGATGCGGCCAGTAAAATCATTGGTGCCCCACTGCCATCCCTCAAGGACATTTTCCACACATTTATCTTACTGTATATGTTATACTTTTATACTTTTTTTCAAATATATTTTATTGTATGACAAAGATGATAGAGAAACAGTATTTCGATTCTCCTGTATGTTCTGCACATGTAGTGAATTGTGTTCCACATGTTTCCTAGTCATTTTATATCTGAACTACTCAAAAAACCTATGGGATAATTACACTGGACCACAGTGATTTTTGTGATCAGCAGGATAAAATCCACAAAATATACCCAAAAATCTTCAGGTAGCAAAATCTTTGTTTTCCAGTGATTCAGAATCTAGATACTCTACCATTACAAGCAACCCCGTGAGTTAAAGATACACATTACTCAACAGAATACCTGTCATATTAAGTGTTCGTTTGCCATCTTCTTAATACGCCATTTTAATCCAATGCCTTTGATGTCCATCCATCCATCTACTGAACCCATTTAGTCCAGCGCCAAGAAGAAAGAGAATAGGGGGCACAAGATAGGGCCAATTTTTAAAAAATGGGACAAGAATCCACACACATATGCACACACTGGTCATTTTCAGAAATATGATTCACTTAACAGCATGTATGAATCCTTTCAGTCTGAATTACAGCCTCACTAAAGCACAATGGGTCTTTCTAGTATTGAAAATCATCATCTCCTTTCTACTGATGCTGGCTCTCCATCTGTGTTCCTGACCTTAGTGTTATGGAACCCTACAGGACACACTGGACAGCACCATGCCTGGAGGTGTTCCTGTCTCTGCATCATTAGTGGAGAGTGTGGTGTGTCTCAAGATTCAGCATTTGGCCTTTTCTGTTCCATACCTCCATGTTGCCACTGTGACTCTCGATTTTTCAGGATGATCTCATGTTCATATGGAGGTCATGCCCAGCTCTTCAAAGAGAGACACTGTGTATAGATGAGCTCACTGCCTACTTTCAGACTGCCATCTTCCTACAATTGAAGTGCATCTTTAAAGATTTTTGCAACTTAAATCACAACATTCTATTCCTGCAATATTATACCAACAAGACTGTCAGCCTTGATGACATTGTTAACAACATGGAGAAAGATGCATCTCAGATCTTTCTTTTTTCTATCTTGTAAATGAATCCATCCCTATAATTCACTCTCTCCCACATTACTTACAGTAGCTGTCAGCGAAATGAAAACCTTTCTCTTTTCAGTGATCTTCTTGAACAAGACACTATCTGATTACAACAGGTTCAAATCGCTGCTACCAGAGGCCTGAATTCAGATCAAACACAATGAACACATCACCCCGCGGCTGTCTTAACCACAGTGGCTCAAGTCATCTTCAGAACTCTGCGACAGACCTAAAGAGTTGTAAATTCAAACACTCTGGCCCATCTATCACCAGATCTTTGAACACTGTTCTGAAAACACACTACGTAACTCTTGGGAAACTCTTGTTCAGTTTTGTGGTCTCTTTTAAGTAGGAGCGTCTCCGTCAGTTTTAAATATTCAGCCTATGCCTGGGAGCTCACCTCTTCTGTTGTGCAGGTCAAATCTGCTATGCCGATGTTTCATCCTCTGCCCGACTCTATGACACTGAAGCAGACTCAGCTCTTCTTGTCAATTGGTAATAATTTTTTAGCCCTTACATCCCACTTGGCGTCTGCTTTAATTTTCTTGCTGTGATATCAGTTCTCATGTTGCATTGAACTGTATAGCAGCACCTACTATTTGCTATCATGAACATTTAGGCTGCACATGAGTTCCTTTTGAACAGTGGTGCTGTGTTTACCCTCGCAACTCCAAGCACTTGGTCACTTCTGTAGGGATTTAGCTTATTCACTCCATATGTTCTTGGAGTTTTCTCTATTCTCCTCCATTTTAGAGTGGTATGTGTGATAAACCACTCAAAATGGACACAGTATGAATGAGCTTTGGGAGTGAGTGTGCACTGTAATGGACTGCCATTATGTCCAAGATTGTGTCGAACTCTGCTTCTGGAATAGGCCTTAATGAGCAGAACTAGAACAACGTGTGATTACAAATTTAACTAAAATGCGACTGTAAACAATGGTCATTATGCAAACTTCCTCTAATGTGCTAACATGACTGGGATCACAGAAGTCTAAAAGCAACAAAGTGTATGCTGGTCTAAAAGGGCAAGTCATACTCTGACAGGGGGCCTCTTCATTGTTGAACAGAAAATGCTCTGTGCGGACCAAAATCAGGTCCTCAGACTATTATCAACTAAGTAGAAAGTCGCATACTTGAGGACACCAAGGAAACCAAGGAAGCATTTCTTTATAGAAAGGGTCATGGGAATCCTGAAAAAGCAACTGAACCAAGAGGAAGTAATAGAGACCCTCATTTGAAAAATGTGCTCTTATGAATATACCCAAATTGTCTACTACAAAATCCACCCTTCTTCTGAACCCATTTTTTCATTATAGGCTCCTTTAGAGCCACACCCTATCTTGGCACAATAGGACATGGACTGAGTCAGTCCTGGATGAGTCAGCCATTAACCTAATACATGTCGTTGGGATGTAGCTGGGAAACTAGAGGAGAAAAATGCCGATATACTGAAAACAGGATTTCAATCAATCAGTTGTAGTGCCACAGACTCCTAGCTCCACAGCTCTGACTTCAAAACCCAAGCCTAGTCACTGCATGTGTGGTGTTTATTCACATTCTCCTCATGTCTTTGTGGTTTTCCTCTGGGTACTCCAGCCTCCTACAACATGCCTCAGACATGTGCATTATCTCCAAACTGGAATGGAACTACCTCAGTAAAGGGGAGTATATGAGTGGACTCTATGACAAACTGGTGCACCATCTGTGCAACCATGCTGGTTAAAATGGGCTTCAGTCTTACACTGACACTCAAATAGAACAGAACAATTTCAATGAGAAAAGTGTAATCAGCCCAAAAAGCTCACCAAATCCTATTCCCCTAAATTCTCAAAAAATGAAATGAAGTTGAATTTTGAAGGTCTATAAAGTCCTACTTGGTAATTTATTCCATGTAGTTCTTTGTGTGAAGAAAAACTTTAATATTTATGTGAAATTTTCTCTTAAGAAAAATTCTATCTGTGTTCTTGTTAAAAAGTTTATTTTAAAGCATGAGACAGGATACACTGCACTAATTCAGTTCATAATTTTAAAACACATCTCATCTGCCTAGTCGCTCTTCTCTAGACTTTCTCTAGTGCTGCTATGTCTTAATTTGTAATATGGAGGCTAAAACTGTATACAGTACTCCAGGTGGCGCCTCACTAGTCAGTTATATAACTTAAGCTTGACCTTGCTTGTACTCCACACGGCTGGATATTTAAAATGCCATCCTAGTAGCCTTCTTGACTGCTTCCACTTGGATGTAGATAGTGGAGGGTCCACATGACTCCTAAAAGTCCTGTCACATCATATAATTTTTTTAAGTGATTTTCAGCTGCAGACTTCATCTACATAATCCTAAGTGAGTCAATGGCAGTCATGCTCCCGTGCTCGCCAGTCACATAGTCTGCCAACCAATCTGCTCCTCACCCTGACAAATTCAAACAAATGCTGTCATGGGGTGGGTCTCTGTGTGCGTGAAAGCTGATAATGAATGAGCACTCAGCTGAAAGAACAATACATATAGTGCAGTGAGAAGGAATAAGGAATGTGGGTGTTCTGGACCTCACAAACAAGAGAGGCTCATCTGTCTAATTTTTTGTCTTACGTATCATAATATGATAGAAAAAGAGAAAAAAAAAAGGTTGAGTGACTACTGTGTTCTGTAGGTGTCTGTTAGAGTGAGGTAAGTGTTTCAGGCTTGTGTTTCTTTTAGTTATTGTATCTAAGGTTTACATATTGTTATTTGTTATAAAGTTGACTTTTACTGCTTCTCATTGCACTTTAGTCTAGCAATCTACTTGCTTCTTTGTTTGGTTGTCTGCTACTGCATAATTTAATTCTATTTAACAAGTGCACCCGGGCTAAGAGATTTAAACTGGTGCAATCCGCTTCCAACCAAGGCAAGTAACTACTGGGTTCCTAGGCATCTGTTCAGGTGAGGTAAGTGCTTCAGGTTTGGGTTACTTTTAGTGATTGTACTTGTGCTTTACATAATATCAAATTTGTTATAAAAAGGTCCAACACTACAGCTGACCTTCCGATATGAGAAAACCCTTTACACAGCCACCAGCTCCGTCAGACAGCACATTATTGGTGGTCAGATAAACTTGCAAAACTTTGGAAGTTCTAAACTGCAGACACAGAGTTGTGTAGTTTGTCACCTCCTGTGAGATCTAGCCATATAGTTATTATCCACTGGTGACTAGATCGGCAACTGCAAGTCTGACATCCCCTATGAATAGAAGGCGTCTAATGGGACACCAGCTTTGGTTCTTCTCATGAAATGTACTTTTAAGTTTCGGGCCTGCCGCTGTGTATTCTAATCTACAATTTTTACTTTCTATTTGTACTACTTTACATTTACTTATATTAAATTTCACCTGTCACACATCTACCAAAGTTAAAATCCTGTTCAAACCCCTCTGAATTGAGTCTGGTTCTGCATCATCTGCCATCCCACCTAGTTTGGTTTTGTTTACAAACTTAACCAGGTTATTATTTATAATTTTATCAAGACAATTTATATTGAAAAGATTAAGCAGGTTCGATAATGGAGGAATGGATGGATTTCAGTCCTTAAACTGGCAGACATTCCATCAGACACTGCACTTTCTTGATACCTTTGATCCTTCTAATTAATCAGTAACAAAGAAAGATTCCTTTGTTTCAAGAGACTGCGGTCCTGCCAAGAGCAAAGTGGGCAATCCCTAACCAGGGCTCTATTGGGTCTTTCAAGACGAAGTGCCTAGGCAGTGGTGTTTAGAGTTCAGTGGGGTCTGTGCCTGCCAGTGAGCCCTGCCCATTGTGGGTACACCAGGTCACTCAGCAATGCCCCAACTTGAGGAGACAAAGCAGAAGAAGAGGAGGAGGAGGAGGAGAAGAAGAAGAGACATTGAGATTTACAGTCTGAACAGAGGTTAGCTCTCTAAACACACAAGCACACGTTTGCCTTCAGCAGATTTGCTGGACATTTTTTATTCAATGTCATTTCTCCTCAAGGGGCACCACTTACAATGGAGCTTAAAAAATACTTTGAAATTACCAGGAATCAAACAAGGCAATAATATCATAGCATGAAATGCAAGAGAAGGAAGACAACTTCACAAGGCTTTGAAACATTTGTTCACTCCGATATTGCTTAAAGTCCTTCTTCCCAAATAGGCAGAGCACAACGGACTAAAGTAATAAAGCTTATGGTCACAAAGGTCTGTGGCTGTCCTGGAATGTGAAATGGGAAGATAGCTGGTTTAATGTCACCATCTGCTAGAGTGACGAGCGTCTTAATGAGGCAGAGGGACTCGGCCGCTAAAACGTACCCATGAGAAATATTGATTCAGTGTTTACACTTCCTCTTTAGACAGAGGCTCTCCATGAGGAAAGGAAACGTCTTTCTTTTATTAATAAAACCAAACTATGTGGTCGTTGATAAAAGGCCTGAGAAAGCTAAAGAACAGATTAGCTTCTTTAGGTCAGTTAAGAAACTGTGGGAAAAAAAGAAAATGCAACTTGGTGAGTCAGCAAACTGGGGGACCAGTAGGTTTGATCATCAGGGAGCACAAGCAATAAATACCCATAAAGAAATCCAAGGCAAAGGATGTTTTCCATGTTGCTCAGATGCCTAGCTTGTTCACACAGATCCCAGTAGACATGTGTGATTAAATCCCTTGCAAGTGTTACTAGCAAAATGGATGAACCATGTGATCCTCTTTGGAATTGTCTTCCTTGATTTCTTCCTTTGTGAGGCTCCCTTCATGTAAAATTATTCTAATACTCGGAATTTCTGGTAACTTATTATGAAAGCTTGTTTATATCATCATCTTCATTCCACTCATCCCAATGAGGGTGCAATAGCACCATGCTGAGTTGGACAGACGAAGCCACTTTATTCTCAGCACCTCCCTGGGAATCCGAGATGCTCCCAGCCCATCTGAGAGATATAACCTAATACTGTATATACTACACAACCATACCACATCAGCTGGCTCCTCTAAATATGCAGAAGCAGCAATTCTACTCTGAAGTCATCACGTATTGCTGAGCTCTACGCCCTGCCACAGAGACTGACCCAACCAACCCTGCACAGAAACCTCATTTTGGTTATTTGTATTCCTGATTTTATTCTTTCTGTCACTAGGTAGTGGGTATAGATAAATACAGTGATGCGGCCTACCCAGTAATTCTAAACTTTAATCTGAGGACTTGCTGCCATTTCACCCCCACTGTCAAGTACAACAGCCACACATTCACAAAAACCTTTGCCCTCACTCAGGATAAGACCCCAACACAAGTAAAGTCCACCACTCTGGGAAATTGTCACCCCTTGTAGTTACCAAGTCTGCTTTGTAAAACACCTCTAAATGGTGAAAGCAGTTAAACTGTAATTGTTACTTCTTGGAAATTTCTATTCATCTATCTCAAGTTTGCCCCAGAGTCTGTCAATTTCACATTTTTATCATATCCATCTCCAGTTTTAATTTTTACTGATTTGGGTGACCAATGGTTAGTGCTGCTACCACATGGATCAAGTGTACTATGGTATTGCCTAGTTTGGATAGAGATTGCGTGTTTCCTAGTGCCTGTGCTTATTGTCCTCTCACATCTCAAAGACATGCTTGTGTCTGTTACGTTAATTATGGAGTGGACATCATTTTGGAAACTGCTGGCACTATATAAAAAGTAAGCTGCAATTAGCCACGATTACAAGTTTTGCTCAGATGGACTGTGATGACCTATAAATAAGCTCTCTGGACACGAATCAGTGCTGTTAAAGTCCTGTGAAGAACAATGCTGTGAGGTGTGGTTCTATTCCTATGTATTTTGATTATTTCCTTTCTTATGTTATGTACAGAATTACTGAAGAGCCTATAACTTACAAAGGGAAAATGGAACCAACATAATTGGCTTTCTGTTGACTAATTTATTTCTGGCCAATCATTAATTGTCAAGCTTGGTAAAAAAAAAAAATCATATAAAAAAATCAAGAAAGAAAGAATTTCAGATTCTTAACGAGGAAGGGAATTAACACTAGAATTACCAAAGCCTACAAAAAAACTCAGAAACTCTGCCCATTTTAAATCCATTCGCACCTCTCCGTCAGCGTCTTTTGTTTTGTAAATGTGTAGATAAGCACAAGCAGCCTACTATCCCATTCTGCCACTGCCGCAGAAACGGCAAAAAATTCTCCCAGCTCATGCTTTGTTTATCTGGGAGTGAAATACTGGGAGCTATAGAGTGTAAATAATATATTGTTATTTGGAACACATGCAATTCATGTGTGTTCCATGTCTACAAAGATCTATGTAAGTGTAGCATGACAGAAATGTTGAACGCATACCTAAAAGACAAACTTTTTTCATGTTTAGTACTAATGACAAAATTTTGACATAAAGTGCATAATGTGTGAATACTGAAGTCCAAATATCAAATAAGTACTTTCACAAAATGTACAAGTATAACAAAACAAATGTGCTTTTATTCAAGACTATAACCGAAGAAATAGAAATCAGGTTAGTATACTTTGTTGTTATGACTGCTTTGATAGTACAGCGGTAAGAACTATCGACTCATAATCAAGAGGTCGCGGGTTTGAGCCTTGCCACGTCACAAAAATAGTGAGGTGCTCTTATTGTTACTATTATACAATAAAAACCTACATTTAATTTGAGTCTGTTACAACTGGTGTAAATGTATGGTACTTGTAAAGGTGTTTTTTTTTTTAATTCCGTTTTATTCTTTCAGTTGCGTTCACACTCCCCCCGATCTGACACTGCTGTTTTGAAATAAAGACGTGCCTTAACAGAGGTGAACTCAGATGAGGACAAGGGTTCTACATTGGAAAAAGAGAACAGAAGTCCTCCCCCCAAGAAACGTCTACTCACATATAAGAACAATGCAGCTGCACCTGTCGTAGAGGCGAAAGATGGCATCGTTTGGATGCAGCAAGAGGTCCGGCATCATCCTGCCAGTCAGTCTACCCCACATCTGTCCTTCAATGAAACAGCATGGCTTACAGAGCTTGCCAAGGTATCATGCAAAGCCCAGTTTGTGATTATGTTTTGTGATGGTCTTTATATAAAAACATTTATATGTTACTTATATAAAAGCCAGATCGAATGTTATTTACCTTGATTTATTTACTTATCTTTCCACAGCATAAAGTCACAAGTGAACTGCAGAGCGTCCTGTGTTTAATTGACACGGGCATGCTGACAAAATACATGTGTACTAAAGTGAAGTGGTCTGAAGCCATAAAGCACTTATTCAAATAAAGAGTCGTGGAAATCTGACTCATGTAGCAGAAACAGAAACATTGACAATCTTCAAAAAGGATCTGGATGAGATCTTGGGACAGCTTTGCTATTACCGGTAGCTAAATAAATGAACTTGATGGACTGAATAGTCTCCTCTTGTCTGTCAAGTGTCTTCCTTTCTTTGTTATGAGTGAGCTTTGGCAATCCATCGGAATAAGTGAAAGGTTAGTTAACAAGAGTAACGGAGGTCAAAATGAAAAACTGTACTTGGAGTGAAAGCCAGGAGCAGGATTGTCTTTCACTGTGTATAAAGATCTACACTAATGGGAGTGCTATGCAGCTTAGATTACTTTCACACTATGGACTTTTTCTGAGTTTACTGGCTGAGTCCAGAAATAAGAAACCAAACAGTCTTAGATTGGTCCCTGCCTTGAGCCTAAAGCTGCTAGGACACCTTCTGGATTATAGTGACCTTGTCATGGAACAGAAGGGTTCAGAGAATGAATTAAAATGAATGACTGGTTGGAAGTCATAGACTAAGTGGTGTGACACAAACAGGCATCCTTTTGACCTCCAGTACATTACTGAGGCAAAGATTTGCACAGGTGGAGCCAGATAAGTCAACATCTCTGTTAGAACTAGCATTACGTTTGGGGTTCCAACACCACTAGTTAACAAAAAAAGCAGTGGACAGTGCTTTGGGTTGTGGGATATAAGGATGCATAAAGTACCGCACTGCTCCAGGCAGCACAGAGTTTCAGAAGTGTCCCACGTTTCCAACTTCCTGACTTTTCAGACTGCTCTGTCTGACCTATGTTCACCCTTGGAGTCTTCTCTCCATCACTGATTGTTTCCATTGAATCCCCTTGGGCCTCTATTGCCTAAACTGTAAACAGCAAACACAAATTACCTACTTTTAATTACATTCCTTGGGTTCATTTTCCCACCAAGCCTTGATGATCCTGCTCAGGAAATATTTACACTTGGCTGTAAAACAAGGGGTTAAAATATTTATTCTTCACATTTCTTTGCCCATTTTTTAGCACCCCCTTCCCCCAAGTAAGAAATAAAAAAAAGACAAAATGTTGTGCTCACAAAAACTGGGCTATCAGCCTCTTGAGAGAGCAAATGGAGGTATCTGTGTGGGTGGTAACAGGAATCTCCATAGTGCAGTAGGAATGCACCGATGGCAAAAATTTCAAATTGTGCCATTCCTTAGTATAATCAACAACAGACATCTTCACGCTCAGCGCCACTGGCTGCTCTGCATCTCCAAACTCCTCACTCCCAAGTGAATACGGACTGGAGTCTGGTACAAACTTAAACAGCTGCCGTCTTGAATCCAGGATCAGGAACAGCAGTCATCTGCCGTGAAAGTGCTAAAAGCCCCATGTCTGACTGGACACATACATCTTCCTATCGGCGCCTACTGCTGTTCTTCATTTATTCATTTTTGTATTCCAGCATAAGAAATACCTGTCATAGCCATGTACTTTCACAACTGTGCTCTTCTAAAATAAATAAATAAACAAACAAACAAAAAATCCATTTGTCCACTTAACTCAGTTTAGAGGTGCAGAAACTGGAACCCATTGCTTAATTTGTAAATCATGAGGTGTCCAAGTTCACAGTGACTGTCCAGGGGTGGAATGTAGATGCACGGACAATGGCGTTGTTAACATCGAATTACATCATTGGCCACATTGACACATGGGATCAATACTGTTTACATGCATCACACGCATAAATTAGGATTTCACATTAATACATTGAAATCATAAATTGTTCTGTTGTACACTTGTATTGAAAATTTTGTTCTCTCCTGAACTGAACACCAAGCAAGTTAGCATTCAAATCTGATGACAAAGAGGCTCTGAAGGACACACAGCAAGTGCTAAAGACAAAACTGAGTGAAAGAAAGGAAGCTACTAAAGCTAAAACAGAAGCCAAACTCACTCAGAATAACATGAAATATGTCTAGAAAAGACTGGATATAATTACTGGGCAATTCAGGGATCAAGTGATAGAAGGGGATGTGGACAAAGCTAATGTCCTGAACCATTTTTAAAAATTTCCCTCCCACTGCCACCTTCTTTCAATGACCTGACCCCCAAACCATCCCTGCTACATCACATCAACAACTCCTACTACATCAGCTGGAATGGGCGGTAAGTCCACCTCTCACCATAAGCATGGGCTGTCTATAAGTTGTCGCAGGTGGCTTGGGGGGGCGACCCGGCTGGGACACCCCGGAGGACCGGAAGAGGGCTTACACCTTCCCTAGACCACGTGGGGGCAAATGCCCTGGCGGCTATGGGGACCACGGGTACAGAGCTTGGAAGCTCAACCCTGTAGGAACCCTTGGTCACCGCCAGGGGGCACCCCAATGCCTTGGGAGCCCTAGACCTCAGCACTTCCGCCACACCCGGAAGTGCTGGGGGGAAGAGGATCGGTGACACCCGGAGTGCTTCCGGGTACGCAGCCGGCACTTCCGCCACAGTGGGGTGTGCCGGTGGAAGATTGTCGGGAAGCACCTGGAGCACATCCGGGTGATTATAAAAGGGGCCGCCTCCCTTCATTCAGGACTTGAGTCAGGTGGAAGAAGGACGATGTCTGGGAGGAGGCAAGGAGGCGGCCTGAAGAGAAGGAAGGCATTGTTGTCTTGTGGCTAGGACGTTTGGGGACTTTGGGCTTGTGAGCACATTTGTAAATATGGACACTGTGAATAAACATGTGTGGGGTGATTTAAACGTGTCTGCCTGTCTGAGTCCGGGTCATGTTCCACAAAGTAAAGACCAAGTAAGGAGACATAACTGAGAAAGCTACACACAGGAAAAGCTGCAGGGCCAGATGGGAGTCAGTTCTCGAGTTTTTAAGGCCTGTGCTGACCAACTTTGTGGTGTCCTTTGTCACCTGTTCAGTCTGTCCCTAAGAAGAGGAGAGGTTGGGTGCATGTGCCGCACCCACCACACAACAAACCACTCGGATTGGGACCCGAGTTCAGCGGGTGACACCTCAGCACCACACTGGAACAGTGTGAGTTTTTATTACAGTGACTGGAGTGCCAATCCTGCCACCCACCTACAAGTGTTTCCTGCAAATTGAAGGACCTGCTTGCAGGACTGGATGCAGATTAACGTCAAACACAGGACCAAGTAATTGAAGGTTAAGGGCCTTTTTCAAGGGCCCAATGGAGTAGAGTGGCCCATTCGAACTGGCAATCGCTCAGATCCCTAGCCTCAGAGCCACCACTTCTGCCTCCAGTCTCCAGAAATCACCTCTGCTGTGGAGGACCTGCAGCATTGTTACTGTCCCAAATGAGGCACCTGATGACTACAAACCAGCGGCACTTAGGTCTCACAATATGAAGACCTTTGAGAGGTTGGTCCTTGACTATACGCGTCCTCTTGTGGTAGACCACCTGGACACACTTCAATTTGCCTATTGGACAAAGACTGGAGCGGAGAATACAATGGTCTATCTGCCTTTGTGCACGGAACACTGGTGTAGGACTGAGTGTTGTCATCTCATGGCTCCATAGTCACGGGTTCACATTTTGGCCCAATTGCTACTTATATGCAGTTTACAGTGACTATAAAAGTATTCACTCCCTCTGAAGTTTTTATATTTTATTTCTTATACAACACTGAACCAAAGTGGATTTAATTTGGCATCAACATCGCACACACAAGCCCACATCGATATGGTGACTGCCTTCATCAGAGAAGACCGACAGATTACGTTTTCCGCTGTTTCTGTACATTTGGATATCAGCTTTTGACCTGCACAAGCCATGCATAATGACTTAGGGTATCATAACGTTTGTGCAAGATGGGTACCCAAACAGCTGAAAGAAATCTAACAATGGTGCATTGTTCAACAATAGTACAATCCCGCAGTGGAGCATCTGTGTTCATTTGACTTTGGCTTCAACTAGACTAATGGCAGAGTGCCGCACTGTCCATTTTCAAACTATCCATTAGCCATTCTGAACGTGTTGTGTTACGTCAGATTCTATCTGTTCCAGTTACCGTATAATTTTCAAATTCCCTTTACTTTTTAACACTAGTGTATAGAGCACTGGACCTATAGAGTAAGAGTGGTTTAACTTTTTCAAACTCATTTAGTCCAGTTCTAGTTTGTTAGGATGTTGAAGCCTTTCCCACATGGCAGGACTCACTCACAGATACCTACCAATAAAAAAGGAAAAAATTTACAATTGACATTTAACTTACCACATACATTGTTGGGAATTTGGGAAGAAAACCACAGTTCTTGGAGGAAAACCCTCACAGACATACAGAGAACATGCATACTTCACACAGATAGAGTGCTGCTACACTAGTTTTTTCAACATATCTATATCCTCTGGGTTAAGAGAAGTGTTCTAACCGTCAGTCCATCATTTAACCTGCTCGATCCAGTTCATCGTCACAGAGGTCAAAACTCCTCCACTAGCAACAAGCAGTGCAAAGCAGAAGCCAATACTGGACGGTGAATGGGGGACTTGCTGCAGTTTATTATGAATGACCAAAAATATATACAAAATATACGGACTGCTAACTTTCTCAGATCAGTAGTTCAATGTCACAATCCTAAAGAAATGACTTTGCATGCCCCCATAACAACCCCCCCCCCCCCCCCCCCCCACCCCCCCCCCCCCATTTGATACAAACACACAGCACTGTCTGCTGTTTAAAAATGTTTACAACATGTCTTATCCTTGAGGAAATGCAGTCTGTGCTGGTTTTACCAACCAACAACTCTGCTTGGAAAGTAAAATTTAGAAGAGTGCTTTTGAAAGAAGCCAAACAAACTGCAAGCCTGTCTAACTCAATGAAGTAGAAACTGAAATCAATGCTTGGAATCGAAAGTAGCACTGAAATGTTGTGATCGATTGCAAATACACAAGTGCCTGTGCATTTGGTGGCTGCTGCTGACCCTAATGGATTTAATAAGAGATGCTAGAAATGCTGGTCCTACAGTATTCTGGCAGGAAACGCTGAACCTGAATGCTTTTCTTTCCACAGATTGAACGCATCATTAACTGACCAAAGCATTTCAGACAGAATGGCCAGCCAATAGATTCAGCTGCTTGATTTTAATTCGCTAGGCTGCTGCATCTCTCAGCACAAATGGAATTACAAACACTTTCAGACTGAACCTGTAATAACTTTAGTTTTAATGGAGGAGGAAACAGAGTGATTAGCATGGGTACCTCACAGATCCAGCATCCTGGATTTAAATCTAGTGATCAGTCACTGTCTGGAGCAATCATGTTCTCCTCCTGCTTTTGTGGACTTTTGTGGGGCTCTCTGCATCTACAAAGACATTCAGTGTAGGTTAACTGGAAACTTTACGTTGGCCCTGTATGAATACTAGTGTGGGTGTCCAAGAGGGTCCCATCCAGCACTCTTACCTGCTTTCCGCCGACTGCTACCACTAAATGCATTGCTTATTCCAAATTGTTCCTGTGTGTGAATGGCTCCTGTGATGGACTGGCACCTTGTCCAGTGCTATTTCTTGTCTTGTGCTAGATGCTGCCAGGATAGACTCTAGCCCACTGTATCCCTGAATAGACTGAATGGGCTTGAAAGTGTGGTTCCCTTTAAAGTTGTAAGGGATAGAAGCACAACTCCACAGCACTGTCTGCACACTGCAGATTTCCAAGGTAGGAGCTTTAGAACTTTCATTTATTTTCTTCTTGCTTTATCTGTCTGGAGCCCCTTTAAAGGAATACTCCACCCAAAAATGATGTTTGTTTCTTTCCCCACATGGTTTGTGGTCACGGCAGAGAAAATCTCATGTTTTCATGCAAAATGTAGATGAGAAAGTTTCTGATCAAATAGGAGTCTATTGTGACTAACACTGTATAACAGCAAATACTGTCAAAAAGTCCATGAAAAAAAGTCTCTCATTACTCGTGTTGCATATTCCACATTGCAAGTCATCCAGCCATATGCTCACAACATCCCAAACAAACATCTCTCTATTATTAAAAAAAAAAATCCTGGGAGAGAATGACTAGGGAGACAGAACGTGATTTTCACGTGAAGATCATGGAAGACACTTAAAAGACCCGTGAGACGAAAGAGATTGGCCACGGATTGTCTCGCAGGGACCTTAAACATGAGACTTTGTGCCAAGAGATTGACCTAGGACCGTCTCACAGGGACATAGAACATAAGATTCTTGCAAGACATGCCCTCCTTACAACCAATATCAAATAAGACCATATCAAATGGGCAGCAAAACACCCAGTCGTGTCAAGGCTTTGAGCACACACAGATCCAGGGCTCTCAGCGCATATAAAACGTACAAGGACAATACGTTATAAATGAAACATCGACGACTAAGCAAAGAAGAAAGAGCAGCACGGAGAAAAGAGACTCAAAAACACTGGAGAGAAAAAATGCAAAAAAGAAAAAGTAATAATCGAGGTGTAAATTCAGAAAATAAGAATAGTAATAATCAGTCTGGAACAAGTGGAATTGAAAAAAAAGCATGTGCAATCGGGCTCAGAATTAAAAGACAAAGTATAAGCATGGCGCTATACACATGCAGAGCAGGTTAGAGATTATGAAAGCAGTGGAATTCGAAAGGCTCAAAAAAAAACAATGGGGCGATACACATGCAGAGAAAGGTAAAGAATATAAAAGCAGGAAAATTCTAACGTATTGTAGCGTCCCAGGCAGGTTGAAGCCTCTTTTTTTTTGGAGTGACTGTTATGTTCGATTGAGGGAGGGCGGAGTACAGCACGGAAGACTGACAGTGGGGTATTGATTGATGCGCTAAGGAGGGGAGGTCCCAGGATGGGAGGAGGGGGTTGGAGAGGGTGCTAGAAGGTTGTGTTTCGGGTTACGAAGTCGGCGTTCTTTTTCTTGATTGTTCAAGTAAAACTTTTGTGAGACTTTACTACGTCTGTCTGCTAAAGTATCAAAAAAAGATAGTAAAGATTGCATTAGCACAAACAAAAGGAAATTATTACTCGAAAAAAGGGAAAATAATCATCACAGACCAGGTGTAATTGAAAAAATAGCAGGACAAAGCGAGGTCAGAAATAAAAGACAAAGAGTAGAAAACAAAGTAAAATGTCATAAAGAGGTTAAAAAACAAGCGGGCCAAACGCATGCAGAGCAGGTCAGAGATCATGAAAACTGGAATTCAAAATACTTAAAAAAAACGCAGGCGCAAAACACATGCAGAGCAAGATACAGAATATGAAAGCAGAAAAAAACAAAAGTGTCAAAACAAAGAAAGTAAACATCGCATTAGCACAAACAAAATAAAATTATTACTCAGAGAAATAACAAAAGGGCGAACAGAGATCGAATATATGGACATAGGTGATATGTCTGAAGTATATAAATATTGTAAGGCTTTGAAGTTTAAGTCAGAGAATTTCAAAAACGTGTTTTACCTCACATACATTTATTGGTTACTTTGCAAAAAAAAATTATTAACTGCTGATGATGTAGATCGCTTTGTCTGTGCTGAAATTCCAAACAGAGTAACCTATCCTGAATTATGGTACAAAGTCATTAAACACATGTCTCACGGACCTCATTTAAAAGATTCAGCATGTTGGGACTCTAAAGATTCCAAATATTGTTTTTAAAGAAGTTCTGAAATAAAAGTGAAACTAATGAAATAGCAACAATTCAAAGAAAGAAAAAAAAACTTAAGTGTATCTGGAAAAGCAAACATGGGGGTTGGCGAGCAAAGCGAGCAGGGGGTGAAGCCCCCTAGTTTTAATTATAAAAATGGTAAATTAAACAGAATACGCAAGCCTTTAAATTCTAAGGCTGCCTCCCGTCATTACATTTATATTTATATCCACAACTGTAGTAGTGTGCATTATTCAACAGCACTCTGTGAAGCTCCACAGACCTTCTGCTTCTTGAAGCATCTCAGATATACACAAGTATGAGACATGTTCTCTTCCTGGTAATGTTTTTAGTCACTTTCCTTTAAATTTTAGTGTTTTAATGTCTTTCAGTGCACACTTTTTTGCTGGTATCATATGAAGTGCAATTCTAACCAATGAATAAGCAGTTAATGGGCTGGACTCCTGACCAATGAATCAGTCAAGGAGGTGGGCCTTCAATTCAAATTTTCAGACACATTTGAGCGCATTCCATTTTTGTTCATGAAAGGTATCCCAGAGTTGTTCATTTAAAAATGTTTTATTAAAAATACTTGTGTTTGGGATGCTGTATGAATATGACTGGATGACTTAGCCTATGGATTACGCAACAGGAGTACAAAAAAACTAAATAATAAAGAGGAAACTAAATAAAAGTATATACGTTGTGTATTCAAAACAATGATAAAAACAGTATACTGGTCAACTACCGTTATAGCGAATACTGAAGTAAGAAATTTTCAGAATAACAAATACTTTTTACTGGCCTGGACAAGTGTTCAAACAACATCATGTTAAATAGATTTCATTTTAACAATACCAATACCAAACGTTTTTTTTTTTTTTTACCAAAAATGGCCACTGAAGATAATAATGTGATGCAAAAAATACTTAATGCTGCGCCTACACTTTCGGCGACTCTCAGGAAACATGCAACACGCTGATTCTTTCTTGTTAGATCAAAAGAAGATGACAATCTGTTGTGAAATTTCTGGTCCTGGGTAGTCTCAGCAAGGCCGAATTCTGAGTTAATGCTCCACCCAGCATCCGCGTGGGTAGTTGTGTCATGTGTGGATACTGTACTGTTTGACTTTTATAGCGTTTCTCAAAGTTTTCTTTGCAAGCAACAAAAAAAGTGAGAAATGGCATCAGTTTACCCTGAAAGAAATATTAACAATCCTGGAAAATGTTGATTCCAGAATGAAGAAAAATGGCAATGAAGTGAAAGTATTTGGAATTGTGCCTTCAATACTATCAACAATTTTGAAGACTCGAAAGTAAATAGAAGCATGTTTGTATTTCCATAAAAAAAAGTTATATCTAACATCTCATTTTCATTCTGAATTCATATTTGTATTTCTATATAAAAAAAAGCTTGCATCTAACGTCTTATCCTCTTTAATAAAACCCCTGTGTGCGTCCAGTGTCCGTGTGTGTGTGTCTTCTGGTGAAGTGCGCATGCGCGGGGCACGGTGTGATGCTTCAAAGGCCACCTGAAGAGTCACACAAGACAGAGAGGGCGGGACCTATAAAATATCGCGCGGCCGATCCAATTGGATTTCTGGAAATGAGGTAAGACTTAAAACAAAAGGCACGAAAAATCCAATCAGGTACTGAGACGCGGAGACCAGCTTCCCCAAAGAGGTGTGATTAGTGTTTGTGGTTGTGCAAGTGTTCACTCTGAGGATGTCAGCTTGGCCCGGTAAAGTATAAAGTGTCAGTTGTTAAAGGGGTTTTCCTACATATACGAATTTTCATGATATTACAATAGGATGACTTTTAAAATTAGATTTATTTTCGCACGCATAAAATCCGTTGCTGGGGAGATGCCACACATACAATAATTAGCTGCACGCCAGCACAGATTAAAATACTTGCTGGGGAACTGCACAAGACTTGCTGGAGAGATGCCACAGGCACGATTATCAACTACACGCCACACATTACATCAGTTGCTGGGGAGAATCTGCTGATTGCCCACTGTTGTGACAGAAAATTAAACGCATATTACGGACATCAAAGCCAGTATTACTGTCAGAGAAAATTACAGGCATTTTACGGAAATACAAACCAGTATTACTGTGAGAGAAAATTAAAGGCACACAATACAGTGACGAATATTACAGCCACATACAAGCCAGTATTACTATAACAGAAAATATTACGGACGTACAAGCCTATATTACTGTGACTATCTACTAACAACATGCCACCCAAAAAAGATAATGAGCGTCAGAAAAACGCTAAAAGAGAAAGACTCAGAAGAGCAAATAGATCTATAGAGGAACAGGGAAATGAGCATAAAAAAAATTCTCACAGAGAATGCACTACTGTTCTAGCGCCCGTTACTGTAACGGGCTTAATGTCTAGTTTTCAAATAAAATATTTTTTTACAGTTTAAGAAGTGCTTTTTTTTTTATACAAGTATTGTCAAACTTGAGTCACATAGTTAGCTGCACAAGAGACAGAAAGGTGAGTCCAAGTTGGGTGTTAAATGTTCTAAGCATCGTGCAACAAACATGTTACATGGTAATACACAGCAAAGAAGCTATGGAGCTGTTCTTGTGTCGCTGCCATTAGAAATGGCAAATCACTGGTGACTCCAGTTACAATAGTGTATGTATTTTTCTCATATTCATTATAACGAAATTTCTGTTATAACAAAAATATTTTATTTTCCCATGAATTTTATTACAACGGGATTCCACCTGTAATTGGAAGACATCTATACTAATCAAAACAATAAGCTAAAACAGAAAAAGTTAATCCCATGTGATTTGGGTGTCCTGTTTATGGTGTGCACAGATTTTTCTGGAAATATCTATTTAATAATATTTCAGCAAAAATGCACATGATTTGCATATAACTGGAGAGATGACGTGTGGATTATGCGACAAGAGTAACATGAGATCTTTTGCTGTTGTACAGCCCTGGTCACCATTGGCTTATATTAGATCATAAATGTTTTTTTTCTCTCAATCCTGCATAAAAACATGAGATCAATTTTTTTTCTTGGCCATCACTATAAACTACATGGGGTAAGTAACGACTAAAAATATTAATTTTGGGTAGAGTATTCCTTTAAGGTTTGAAGATGATGTGGGCATGGCCTGCTTCTGTGGGTTTATCAGCTGTTTTTAATTATTTTACTTCTTCTTCGACAATGTGGGAGGTTGTGCATTACAGAAGTTATGACCCTGGGCTCTAGCAACCTTTAAGCAAATTGTGCAGATCCAACCTGCTGTCAAAGTCTAATTTGGTTCTTAAGGTTGAATGAGAATGTGTATTTTATGCATTCCACCCTGTTCTCTCACTCTCTTACAAATCACCAGACTGCCTGCCAACTATAAGAGTTTGTGGCTAATTGCTGGACTCCCACAGATCCTTAAGTATTTGAAATGACCCATGCCAAGGCGAAGACTTGCAGCTTGCTAGGCACCCGAACAACACTTTTTTCATGTGTCCTACACATTTTGGAAGACTGCTGGCCATTAGCGAATCTAAAACAGCCATACGAAGGTTAAAGAGTTCTCAAATGAATCAGCATGTTGGACACCTAATTTCTTTCATCATTCCAAGGCAAAACAATGTCGGTGACACCCATACACTAGCAGTTCCACATCCTCAAGCTATCTGAGCACATCTTCATGTCCTTGCCTTAGCGATGTTAGACAAGTGTGGGCAAGCAAAGACACCCTTCAGTCACTTTGAGAATGTTAATGACGTCAGACAAGGAAAAATAAAAATACATTTGTGTGCCTGGGCAATTGATCTTTATTGTGACAGCTGACAGAAAGCCTTTTGCATCAAGAAATGAATAGCAATGCAGTAATTTTAGAGATTAAAATCTTACAGTTCCATCGCAAATGGAGCCCTGCAGCAGAATTTAAAGGTGGATTAGAGGTCTGATAGTATCACTTTTGAGATTGTTTACCTTCCAATGTAACTTGTAAATTTCACCTTTTTAGTTTTGCCACTGTGATGAAGTGGATTTTAAAAGGCAACATTAGGGCAGCACTGGCCGCAGTGGTTAGCACCATTAACTCTCAGATCACGCGTTCTGGGTTTGAATCACTGGGTCTCTCTGTACATATGAACTTTGCTGGACCTCCACATATCTGTCAGGATTGTCCCCTCACATACCCGAGATGTGCAAGTCAATTGACTTGGGGACTCGTCAATGGATTTGAGTGGGTCTGAGTGCTTGTGGGCCCTGAGATGCACTGGTTTTCCATCCAGGACTGGCTCCTGCCACAAAAATCTCCCTTCCCAAATGGCTCTGAATTGGATGAAGTTTGAGAAAGTTACGTAATCTTAAAAGCACATTTCTTGTGTTCCTGACAGCCTTTAATTCAGAATAGTGTATACTAACCAATTGCAAGAACAATGATAGTATGTGTCTGTAGGAAAACAAAAAATATAGGGGTATTAGGAAAATAATACACAAAAGAAACGCAAACAGGGTGATAATAATAATAATAATAATAATAGAAAACGGACACAGACCAAATGGACATCCCCAAAAGAAGTGGTAGGCATCATCTCAATGATCTCGAGAGCATGTACAAAAGTGCAATTGTCAGCCAATATAAATACATCAAACTTGAACAAATATATGACTCATAAGGGGACACGAAAAACAGAAACGGGAGTACTCTTGTAAAAATCCGTTAAGAAATTAAGCACCGATACTTCAAGCGTGATATTTGTACCCAGACAACAGCATACAGTTTTGAGACCATCAAAAAGCTTCAGTGATTGCTAAAAGAAAAATCAAAACCGCCCCACGGTTAGTTCTACAGACAGACATTAAACAACTATGTCAACAAGAAACTAACCTTTGGAAGGTTTGGAAGATCGGGGTTCAAGGGCCACACTGAGAGTCTCCTCACGTTAGCTGAAGCTCAAGCACTTACCATACGCTATCATCAGAAGATTTTTTTCAAGATAGATGTTGTTAGCAAGTGCAGCATATGTCAGTGACAAGAAAAACACATCAGTCATATTGTTGCTGGATGATTATGCCTCGTCCATCCATCCATCCATTATCCAACCCGCTATATCCTAACTACAGGGTCACGGGGGTCTGCTGGAGCCAATCCCAGCCAACACAGGGCACAAGGTGATTATGCCTCATGCCAAAAGAATATAAACATTGATACAATTGGATAGCTAGCTACCTTTGAGCTTGAACACCTAGTGCCTGATCATTGGTACCATCACCAGAATGAAAAGGTCAGCAAGATGGAGAACACCACTGTTATGTACGATAGGGGAGATAAACACTGATCATACCACTGGAGCCAACTGAAGAGGTGATGTTTATTCATCAATGTAGCAGTTTCAGATGACACAAATCACTCTGTCAAAGAGGTAGAAAATCTCTTCAAATACAAAAACCTCAAGGTTGACATTTTTGTGCATGCGGAGCACGAAGACTCATGTGATTCCAACTGCTCAACTAGGTCTCAAAAATACCTTGATTAACTGCCAAGTAAAGAAAGTGCCACACAGTTGCAGATCACTGCCCAAATGCTTTGTAAAGTCCTGACCATCAGAAAATTAGAGCTAAAGAGCTCAGTGGGTTCCCAATTTAAAGGAACCAGCACCAGGGAAGAAAAAAAAATCCACTTTAATAAAAGGATAAGTGTCTGCATTTACGTCTGGTTGCTATGTCTCTATCATTCCAACAGATGGCACATAAACATTTGCAGTAATAAAATGCATTGCATTTGTCATTCCAATAGATGGCACACTGCAAAAATGAACACTGCTTTTACAAGTCCCATACCAAATGGCATGTATCAGAGACATAAGTATTATATAGTGCACTACTAACATTAACACTCAGGTCTACATTGATTACTTAGATTACAGCCCATCTTATACGGGCAACACAGCTAGTCAATAATAATACTGCTACAATTTCTAATAATAATAATAATAATAAACAAATCTAAACAGAAAACTGAAAAACCGGGTTATAACAGTCAGCAGGGCACACTTTTCACACTGTGGTCAAAGAGGCAATGCTAATAAGAAAGCATGTATTCACATAAAGAGGCGGAAAAAAAAAAATGTGAGAAAGTCTTTGTATGAACCTAAATCAAATGGTCACACTCCTCAACAGGCCTGCGAAAGCGATCACTGCAGATTTGTTTCAGCTTGGCAATTAACAGTTTAATTTCCCCATAACTCCTGGAGTGTTTGCTTACTTCTTTACAAAAGGCAGAAGAGGATCAGTTATAAAACAATCTGCTCAGCAGTTTCATTGAAATGGACATCCTGCAGTTTTTAAAAAATTGTGAGATTTGAGTGCAGTAGAAGTTGAATAATTTAGAACATAAAAGAATTTTGATTAAAAAGAGGAAACCATTTATCCTTCGGGATCATTTGGATTGTTGATAGCTATGTTGTCCCAATATCTTCCAAGACTTGTTTGAAAACTACACCAGCCCTTTGGATGTTTTTAACTAAATGAGGGTGTATCCATTTTATAACTATAGCGATATGCATGAACTGCTATGGATTACAAACACACTGTTTATTAGGACCGATTATTAGGAACACCTGTAAACCTGCAATTATCTAATCAGCCAATCATGTGCCAGCAGTGCAACGCATCAAATCACGAATATACATGTCAGAGGTTTCAGTTAATGTTCACATCAAACACCACAATGGGGAACCAATGAGATCTCACTGATTTCAACCATGGCATGATTGCCGGTACCAGACAGGCTGGTTTGAGTATTTCTATAACTGCCTCTAAAGTTTACTCAGAAATTTGGAAAAATAAATAAATAACAATGAGAGACATTTCTTTGGATGCAAATACCTTGTTGATGAGAGAGGCCACAGGAGAATCGGCAGACTGGTTTCGAGCTGACAGAAAGGCTGCAGTAATTCAAATAACCACTCTGTGCAACCTTGGTGAGCAGAAAAGCATCTTGGAAAATGTATAACATGTTGAACCTTTGGGGCAAATGAGGTACAAAAAAAGAAGGCCATGTCAGGTTCCACTCCTGTCAGCCAAGAATCGTAATCTGAAGTTGCAGTGGGCAGAAGATCATAAAAACTGGACAGTTGAAGAATGGGAAAAATGTAGTCCGGTCTGAAGAATCTCAATCTCTGCTGAGGCACAAAGATGCTACGGTCAGAATTTGATGCCAACCGCATGAATCCATACACCCAACCAGTCTTGTGTAAACGGTCTAGGCTGATGGTGGTGATGTGGTGAATGTTTGCCTGTCACACTTTGGATATGATAATACCAAATTAATCATAGCTTTAATGTCGCAGCCCACACGACTATTGTTGCTGACCATGTGCATCCCTTCATGGCCATACTTTACCCATCTTCTAATGGCTACTTCCAGCATGATCATGCACTAGATAGATAGATAGATAGATAGATAGATAGATAGATAGATAGATAGATAGATAGATAGATAGATAGATAGATAGATAGATAGATAGATAGATAGATAGATAGATAGATAGATAGATAGATAGATAGATAGATAGATAGATAGATAGATAGATAGATAGATAGATAGATAGATAGATAGATAGATAGATAGATACTTTATTAATCCCAATGGGAAATTCACAATCACAATCACTATCTCACAAAGCTAATATCATCTCAAAATGGTTTTATGAACATGACAATGAGTCCAGTGTTCTTCAGTGGTATGGAACATCATTTGGATGTGATAGAACAGGAGATCGGCAGCATAAACGTGCAGCTGTCAAATCTGCAAAAACTGTGTGATTCAGTTAGGTCAACATGGACCAGAACCTCAAAAGAATGCTCCCAACATCTTGTGGAATCAATGCCACAAACACTTGAGGCTGTTTTGTGAGCAAAAGAAAATCCTCTCCAGTATTAGTATAGTGTTCCTAAGAATTTGCTCAGTGAATGTATGTTAGTAGAAATACAGTATAAGAAAAACAGAAATAAATAAATAAGGGTTTTGGATATTTGCCATTTCCATAAGAACAAAGCCTACAGTTGCAGCATAGTACAAGAAGCCAGGATAGAATTTCACCATCCTGGACCGTAAGGACCCATTCATCTCAAGTTTTCATGTTGATCTATTTTAAAATCAAATGACGTATTCCTTTTCATTAGGGTCCCTGCAGATACAGTAGTTCAAGGGGCTTAGTGTTTTGATTATGCTTCTGTCTATCAAATGGCACATTGGCACACACATCTATGGCCCCTCATAGAAGGCCAAATTAGAGCTGCCAGTCAACTTAACCTGCTTGTCTTTGGGAAGTGGAAGGATAATTGGAGCAATTGGATAAAAAAAAAAAATCATGTGTACACTTCACAGTAAGAATGACCAGGCTAGGATTTGAAAGTTGGTCTCTGGAGGCATGAGGCAGATAACCACAGCAAACTTAAAAGTAATTAAAATGAAGCAATGGCTACTAATGCCCTAAACATCATTTAATTAAATTTTCATGTTTGTGTTGAGTATCCTTTGGAGACTAAACGGTGGTTAATCCATGTAATCCACCTGTCAAGTATGTCCACTTCCACAGAATGTCAGTAGATGGTGTTGTGCAGCTCTCTACACAGATGGACACACACACATCCACTATCGCTGTGTGTTTTTCTTTGTTTGTTTTCGGTTTCATAGGAATAACAAATTGAACTGAATAGCTTTTCTTTTTCGCCACAAATCCTGGTGAGTAAACAGAAATGAATGCATTTACAAAATTGAGAACTATTAATTTGTTACAACTGAACGATTTGCTATTTTTCTTGGTGCTATATTGTAGTTACTTTTCTGAAATAGTTTTCTCTCCAATTTTTCACTCTTCATGTTTAAATCAAGCCACCCAACACTAAGAGATGTGAAACAGATGACTTCCTGACAGGCATGCTAGTTTTGCTCAGCCTTGTTGAACATTTAAAATTACACTTGCCAACTTTACCAATTATTCCATAGAGTTGAATGTCATTTTAATATGATGAAAATATTGGTTCAGTTGTGCTAAACAAATCACTTATTACAGCACCATGTGTTCTGCGGAGCAGACAGAATGAAAAAGGTACCAGGAGAATAGGTATACATCATAACTAGCTGATTTCATTACTAAGAATTCTAATCTATCTTTTGCTAAATCACAAAACAAAACCCTAAATCATTGTTGAAGTACACACCAATTTGTCTTTAACCAGAAGAAGCAAGAAAAGTAATGGTACGTGTAGAGTTACGTGTAGACTGATAATATCCTAATCTCAAATGAATCAGTATGTCAGGGGTGACCATCTATCGTGTCAAATGATGTGCATATTATGCTAATTCAATAGTAATGTGGTGCCACCACACCACAAACTGCCACCTATGAAAAAACAGAAATTTAGCATAAATCAAAAAAGTACCATTGAAATTGAATTCAGCAGCTCAAAAAATGAAAAGAATTTTAGTTTTACACACAAAACTCTTCCTTGAATTTTGCCAAGAACAGTCCAGCAAGCTCGTCCATCGTATTCACCAAAGATGTCCAAAATAACACCAAGATGAGATATGAAGGTCCCTCAAGTCAAACTCTTCACCACACTATTTGGTAATTTACTCAACGTGTCTGCGGTTTTCTTCATGTGGATAATCTTTGTAATATTTGTGTGGGATTGGCTTTAACAAGTTTATAACCGTATCCCCATGTTCTGGTTGACAAAATTTATTTTAAACACTTCAGTCATGTCACTTCTTATTTTATATTTGTACAAATTTAAGACTCAACTTCTCAAATCTCTCTTCATAATTCATACAGTACGTCTCAGTCCCAGAATCACCCTATTCCCTCTCTTCGGGACTTCTTCTAGAGCTACTATGTCTTTTTTGTAATATGGAGACCAAAACTGTACACAATTCTCCAGATGATGTCTTACTAGTGAATTATATAACTTCCACACCTCCTTACATAGAAACTAATAACTAATCACTAACCTCTCAGGTGGTACCTTATCAGAAGCCTTCAGACCATCAAGATAAATAACTGCATTATGTGCATTCTTACGATCCACAGCCTTGAATGAAACTAGCCTTATCCTTTTTGGTTAGATGGAGTATTCATTCTCAGTTTGATAAATGTCAGGTATGCCTGGCTGCATACTTTTTTATAAAAATGTCAGATAATATGCGAGTATGTGTTCAGTAAGTAGTTTTGGTGTTGACACACAGATGGGTCTGTCATTTAAAGGGCTACTTCATAACGGATAATCCAGTTATTAACAACCCTGCTAAAGATGAAACTAAATAATTAAGGTGTATCTTCATACAAGAAAATGACAAAATGCGAAGACTAAATGAACAGATTTACTGACTAACAGGTATGGCAAAGACACAGACTGAAGTGTTCTTGTGATTCACCCTACAGATAGGCACTAAAGTCATGACAAGCGTGCAGGATTGAGCAGAACAGCTGATCCAGGAGTTAACTAGAAAAACTACAAAGGCTGGAGAAATGAGTTTTTATAAACCAGCCAAGTGGTGGGTGAAGTGTTTATAAATCAGATTAACAGTTCAAAGTGTTTTGTATCAGAAAAAACAGCTGCTTCAGGAATAAAGGTAAATACAAGGCAAGCTACGGCCATTCATTTTAGCCCTAAGAGGATATGATATTAATGATGGGCTCCTATACTCCTGTCATCAAGCTGGTAAAGAAAGTACATATCAGGACCGAATGACAAATGCTCAGTGGTGCTTCTTATATTTTAAGGTTATGGATAAGGGTCAATAGTAGACAAAAGAAAGCACAAGGCAAACTTGTCAATACTGGTGTACAGGTCAGCAAGATGGACTGCTTCAAAATCACAATGATGCAATGCAACAAAAATGATTCTTCAAACACAAATGTCACTTAAAAAGCGTTTTTATACTTTCCTTATGCAGCAGTGGCAAACAGTCAGTATCCAAGTTAGCATACAGGTGGTGTGTAAATATTCTAACTGGTCACTTTCCAAAATGCCAGAATCTAAGTGAGCTTGCCTGAAATCTTTAAGTTCCTAATGAAGTCAATATTTTCAAGGTGCTTAGTTGACCAGCCAAGCTTTAAGAGTTCACATTGGATTTTTATTTAAAAGATCAAATTCCCTACAGGTGAACCGTAGCACCATTAATGTCTGAACTTGGTGGTCTTATCATCTGTAAGCAATATGGCTGTGTAACGGGCTAACAAATGACTAAGTAAATGAGCAGCTTATGCTGCCACAGGATTTCCTGTTAAGAGACCTTCTGAAAGATCTGGAGAAGCCTCCTACTAGGGCAGGCCAAAAGGAGAACAGTCAGCCTTTTAACTCGTAGATAGCTCACAGGAGTTGATAAAAAATCTCCTTCTAATCAGATTATACACTAAATAACCAAATATGACCATCTTCTGACAAGGAAGAGGCCCTGATACTTCAGAGGTCTACTTGAGACAGTTTACAAGCTGTACCAGTGCAATGCATATAAGGTTTGAAAAATGAAAGCTGAAGGTTGGTATTTCGATAGATAGATAGATAGATAGATAGATAGATAGATAGATAGATAGATAGATAGATAGATAGATAGATAGATAGATAGATAGATAGATAGATAGATAGATAGATAGATAGATAGATAGATAGATAGATAGATAGATAGATAGATAGATAGATAGATAGATAGATAGATAGATAGATAGATAGAGTGTGTTTATTCACACTGCGACAGACAGGCAACCTCTTCTAGGCTTGCTCCTGCCTTTTGCACTATACTTAATGGGTTGGCTTCAGCTTACCCATGACACTGCTAAGGATAAACCGGGTTTAGACAATGGATGGATGAACAGACAAATAGAATCCTACAAGAACCTGACAACAGTAACAATTGATGCTCCTATGCTTTAGCCAGCACCCTTCACCTCACCTTTAGACTTTTGCCAAACTGTCAGACCAGACTCATCATTGAACTGCACTCATTTTGATAATACTTGGTTTGCATCCTGGTTGTTCAAGAAAACCCAAAATGTATGCATTTTGTATGTGAATACAGTTGCCCACCAAGTCAGGGGTTGGCGCTGTTTTCTGATCCTCTCCCTCTTTCTCCCTCTGCAGACTGGGTGATTGACGGCCCTTCCATCACTGATGTAATTTCTGGTGTCTGTCCTCCTGGGCCCATCTCTTCCTACTGGCTTTTATCACAACCCAGAAAAACATCTATGTACTTCAGTTCTGTTTTGGACTTGTATCTATAAGGAGATCTCCGCAACTAATTGCATTTTTATTTCCACAAAACCTTTCAAATTATATGGTGTTACTAAGGAGGTACCACAACTCTTTATCTGTGTTCTTTGTACCATTTTACATGGCATAACCAGAAATATCACCAGACTTGCCTAGACTTTACAACTTGTTGACTTGACTCTTCACTGGACTCCAGTCATTTCACCAACAGATTCTCTCTTGGCTGGCAAATGAAATAACTGAAAATGTATAAGTATTTCCCCATTTCCTGCAATTTTTTACTTTATAAAAAAATAGTTTTTTAATATGTACAGGCAAAATGCATGAATTTCTGGCAAAATACTCTTTTGCAAAAGTAGAGCAATGCATGAAGAGGAAACGTGTTAACACAAGATCAAGCTTTTCGAATTTATTGTTGAATTCCACTCATTCACTGGTCAAATGCTATTTTCCACGTGAATATGTTTCCTCTGGGTACACTGCTCTGATTTTCTGAAAGTATCTATTTTACAATATTTTAGCAAATAATAAGTTTTACATGTTGTGAGCATATGACAAGGTAATTTGACATGTGGATTATGAGAAAGAGAGAAAGAAGTAATGTGAGATTTTTTCACAGATGTTTTTAAATTGTTTGCTCTGATCGTGTGTTGGTTGCCATAGACTCCTATTCTATTAGAACGTTTGATATCTCTGTTCTCCAATAAAAAATGAGATTAAAAATTTAATTTGTTGCTTGGGAGTCCTAATGTACGAATAAAGGGTGCCGGGTAAGCAACTCTTAGAATTAAGATAGTAGCTAATACAGCAATAGGTCATTTTTGATTAGCTATGTCTTTATAGGTTTATTTATCCATCCATTCATTTTTCATAACCTGCTTATCCAGGGAATGGTCATGGGGCAGCTGCAGCATACAGTCATATGAAAAAGTTTGGGAACCCCTCTCAGCCTGCATAATAATTTACTCTACTTTCAACAAAAAAGATAACAGTGGTATGTCTTTCATTTCCTAGGAACATCTGAGTACTGGGGTGTTTTCCGAACAAAGATTTTTAGTGAAGCAGTATTTAGTTGTATGAAATTAAATCAAATGTGAAAAACTGGCTGTGCAAAAAGTGGGTCCCCTTGTGATTTTGCTGATTTGAATGCATGTCACTGCTCAATACTGATTACTTGCAACACCAGATTGGTTGGATTAGTTCGTTAAGCCTTGAAATTCATAGACAGGTGTGTCCAATCATGAGAAAAGGTATTTAAGGTGGTCAATTGCAAGTTGTGCTTCACTTTGACTCTCCTCTGAAGAGTGACAGCATGGGATCCTCAAAGCAACTCTCAAAAGATCTGAAAACAAAGATTGTTCAGTATCATGGTTTAGGGGAAGGCTACAAAAAGCTATCTCAGAGGTTTAAACTGTTAGTTTCAACTGTAAGGAGCGTAATCAGGAAAGGGAAGGCCACAGGCACAGTTGCTGTTAAACCCAGCAGGTCTGGCAGGCCAAGAAAAATACAGGAGCGGCATATGCGCAGGATTGTAACAATAGAGATAGATAGATAGATAGATAGATAGATAGATAGATAGATAGATAGATAGATAGATAGATAGATAGATAGATAGATAGATAGATAGATAGATAGATAGATAGATAGATAGATAGATAGATAGATAGATAGATAGATAGATAGATAGATAGATAGATACTTTATTAATTCCAAGGGGAAATTCACATACTCCAGCAGCAGCATACTGATACAATAAACAATATTAAATTAAAGATTGATAATAATGCAGGTAAAAACAGACAATAACTTTGTATGATGTTAACGTTTACCCCCCCGGGTGGAACTGAAGAGTCGCATAGTTTGGGGGAGGAACAATCTCCTCAGTCTGTCAGTGGAGCAGGACATTGACAGCAGTCTGTCGCTGAAGCTGCTCCTCTGTCTGGAGATGACACTGTTTAGTGGATGCAGAATGGTTACAGACAACTCACAGATCACCTCCAAAGAACATCTTGCTGCAGATGGTGTATCTGTACTTCGTTCTACAATTCAGCGCAATTTGCACAAAGAACATCAGAATGGCAGGGTGATGAGAAAGAAGCCCTTTCTGCACTCACGCCACAAACAGTGTCGCTTGTTGTATGCAAATGCTCATTTAGACAAGCCAGATTCATTTTGGAACAAAGTGCTCTGGACTGATGAGACAAAAATGTAGTTATTTGGTCATAACAAAAAGCGCTTTGCATGGCGTAAGAAGAACACCGCATTCCAAGAAAAACACCTGCTACCTACTGTCAAATTTGGTGGAGATTCCATCATGTTGTGGGACTGTGTGGCTACTTCAGGGACTGGGGCCCTTGTTAAAGTCGAGGGTCAGATGAATTCAACCCAATAGCAACAAATTCTTCAGGATAATGTTCAAGCATCAGTCACAAAGTTGAAGTTATGCAGGGGTTGGATATTCCAACAAGACAATGACCCAAAACACAGTTCGAAATCTACAAAGGGAGAAGTACAATGTTCTGGGGCCTCATGTATAACGCCGTACGTAGAACTCATACTATAACATGGCGTAAGCACAAAAGCAGGATTGTGCGTACGCACAGAAAAATCCAGATGCAGGAATCTGTGCGCACGCATACTTTCACGTTCTTCTACTACATAAATCCCGATTTGCGTGAAAAGTAACGCACGTGCACGCGCCTTCTGTCCCGCCCCAACTCCTCCCAGAATTACGCCTCTTTGAATATGCAAATCAATATAAATAGCCTTCTGTGAAAAGACAATGGGAAAAGCACGGGAGAAAATATAAGAATTTCAGCGAATACCAAGTGGAGGCAAATGAAAAACGTACTATTTGTTGGTTTAAACAGTGGTATAATCAACAAAAGGAAGCTGATCGAGTGACAGTGTGTCGGAGAAACTCGAAAGCTCAACTTCACAAAGTCGCACAGTGCCCGAAATAAAAAAGAAATCACATATCAAAGTCGCCGTGAAAAAGCGAGTCGTAGCCCACCGTCTGAGTGTCATATGAAAGCTTATTAGGGTACAGACAAAAAAAAGGCACACAGTGGGGAAAAAAGCACGAAATGTCAACTTTAATCTCGAAATTTCCACTTTAATCACGTAGTTTATTTTGCCATTAAAGTAGAACATCTTAAACTTCATCTTAAAATTGTTTAATTTACTAGTTTCTCAAATCCTATTGTAACTAAAGTGGCATGTTAAATGCTTTGTTCTGTATTTGATCTTCTATGTGCTCTATGTGTATGAATCACTACCTGCTTTTTAAACGGGCTTTCTCTTTCTCCGACAGGACACATAATCCATTACATTCGTGATATTACAGCTCTCTGAATAATTAAAATACTGAGATGTATACGTGATATCTTTTTCATGATGATAGGAATGAAAGCATGTTATTAAACATGGGAACACGGTGGCGCAGTGCTTGTTCATGTCTCACGCAAGAGGCTTGCTGCGCCATGCGCAACCTTCAGTTAAATAATTTATCACAGCAGTACTGTCTCTTTCAAACGTACTAACCTCCAATTCCTGTCCTTACTTTTCTTTCTCCAAAAACTCAATCGCCACACAATAAGCTATGTAATAGACGTGAAGCCATCTGTAAGCTTAGAACTTCGATTCTTCAAAACTTTTAAGGAACATTGAAATATCTTAGTAGTACGTGTTTAATTATTATATCCGTCTATCTTTCCAGTGTCGCGTCAGCACCAGCAATAATACAGCGCAAGGCAGGAACAATTACTGAACTAGCTAGCGCTGCAGCACCGTGTCCTCACATGTTTAATTATTAACAATACAGATTATTTAAATGAAGTTAAAGTTTTATCTGTATAATATAATCAACATGTTTTGCTGCATTTCGTCTTAGAAATGAATACCGTCATCACATGTAAATACGTGCTTTATAAAGTGGCGCAGGTTGTGCAATATTATAACTGTAGTGCAAGTTTACAGTGGGGTAATTGTACTTATAAGTCCAAATATTTCTACAAGGAGCACTTGATGGACTGATTTAGTGTGTTTAGAGTTCTTGGGATGAAACTGTTTCTAAACCGCGAAGTCCGTACAGGGACTAAAGCGTTTGCTGTGGCTCAGGCAGCATCTGCTTCATGCTGTGTACCGATAATTCTCTTTCCAATCAGCTGCTGCTGTGATTTCCCACTCAGATACAGTAATATAAATACTCTGAGTGGCGCAGTGAGAGTAATGTGGAAAAAGATGATCTGCTGTGGCAGCCCTTAACGGGATCAGCTGAAAGAACATGCAGTGAGAGTTACAACGCTAAAGCAGTTATGGTATTTGGAATACTATGGCTATTCCCTGGACCATTATATTGCTACAGGTTAATTACAATCAGATGCATTACACTAATAAACAATATGCAGTTAATTTCAGTGTATTTATAAAGTCGCGCCAGGAATGTGGATTTAAGAATGAAAGGGTGATCACACAGGAACAGTAGCACTGCTTTGACACTGGGTGCCGCCAGTCTGCAAAACCGGGCAGATAAATTGCGTACGCCAAGGAATGAGTTACCGTGGAAATGTGCGTGGCTTTACGCCAAGTTTAGGTTTTATACATCGCGATTTGAGCGTGGAAAGGTTCGTACGCAACATTTCTGTGCGTACGCACCGTTTATACATGGGGCCCCTGGAATGGCCGTCACAGTCCCGACTTGAATATCATCGAAAATCTACAGTATGGGATGATCTGAAACAGGCTGCCGAGCATCGGCAGATATCAAATTTAACTGAACTGGAGAGATTTTGTATGTAAGAATGGTCAAAAATACCTCCATCCAGAATCCAGACACTCATCAAAGGCTATAGGAGGCGTCTAGAGGCTGTTATATTTGCAAAAGGAGATTCAACTAAGTATTGATGTAATATCTCTCTTGGGGTTCCCAAATTTATGCACCTGTCTAATTATGTTATGATGCACATTTTCTGTTAATCCAATAAACTTAATGTCACTGCTGAAATACTACTGTTTCCATAAGGCATGTCATATATTAAAAGGAAGTTGCTAATTTGAAAGCTCAGCCAATGATAAACAAAACTCCAAAGAATTACAAGGGGTTCCCAAACTTTTTCATATGATTGTATTTCACCAATCATCAGATACAAGGCAGGAACAACACCTAGACAGGGTGCCAGTCTATCACAGGGTGAATACATACACACACACTAGGGATAAATTAGCAACACCAATCCACCTCACCTGCATGTCTTTGATCAGTGGGAAGAAACCTGAGCACATGGAAGAAACACAGGCAGAAAACATGCAAAGTCTACATAGGGAGTACCCGGCACACCAACCTTGGTCTCCTTATCACGGGGTGCTACCACTGCATCATTGCACCACACTGCTGCCCCTAGTATATTTATAAAGATTACATTTTTGATCATCTCCCTTATTATAAATCACCACTGTTGTGCTTCGATGTTTCACACAGTCAAAATGAATTTTAAAAAGGTTAAAAATAACTCAATCACCCTATGCAGTCGTATCTTTTCATGCCACTTATTCCCCAGAGTGAGATAACAGAGGCTTTCTTACGATTTAAAGATTTCCAAGTTAAGATGGGATACACATAGGCCCATGATTCACCCCGCCCCCCACCCATTTTTCTTCTGACATGTCCCTTCCTTCAAATTAATCTTCAGGGAGTGCCTTATGAGATACCCGACCCTCAGATAGGTTCTCACTGTTCTGTTGTCTGCCACTCAAACTGCACCCTTTCCCTTTTCCTGTTCTGTTTCATTTTTAAAAGTGGCACATAACTGTTTATTTTAAACAAAGTTGTCCCCCTTTGCTGATCAGCTATAACTGTATTAAAATATTCGAAATATTTAATGAGAATGAGCCATTCACTTCAACAAAGCTTGTCAATCATATTCACCTAACATCAAGCCCATTAATTCTGTCTACTAAAATACTTGGCCATTATTATAAGAATTAGATTTATTTTATTTTACAAGGTGGATATTCAGACTATGGTAATATGTTCTTATATTTATTAATCTGGGTTTGATAAGTCTCCAGTTGTGAAAATGATCAGGTCAATTGAAAAACCAAAAGACTAGAACGTCACACCACCTCGGTAGGAGTGTACCAAATTCACAACAGGTTGAAATCTAAGTAATCAATGAAGACGTCAGTGTAAACATTTGCAGTGCACTATCTATTGAAATGTATTATGTAGTTCAAGTAGTGAGAAGTTAAGCAAAATGGCACATTTTATTGGCTATCTAGAAAGATTACAATATGCAAACTTTCTTGGCAACTCAGGCTCCTTCTTTGGGCAATCTAGACTTTGAAAGCACTAAGCATAAAAACCTGTAGGCACTACTGTGTTCTAGGACAGCTTGGCTCTTACAAACCTCTCTACACCTCTGCTTTAAATAACTGCAAATAATCAGCAATTTAAACAGGAAACCTTGAAGCTGATGGCATAGAGGAGAATAGGCCAGAACCAGCCATTACAATTTCTTATGACATTCACATCAAATGTACTTCTCTTGGAGCCATGCAGATTCTCTGTTATTACTTCCACTGAATGCATTATGTTATTTAATGCAAATGAAAGTAGCCTGATGTACTGGTTAGCATTGCAGCCCGAACTTGAATTCAGCGTGTGGTTGTCATCTGTGTGAAGTGAGCACATTCCCCCATTTCTGTACGAGTTTTCCTCCTACATCCCCAGAGATGGGAGTATCAGTTTAATCTGGATTATAAATTGTCAGCAGACCCTGCAATGCACAGCCCCACCAAGGCCGATTTTTGCCTGATGTGTTGAGAGATTCAAGTGAACCTGTACTAAGTGAATTTGAAAGTGTATGTAGAGTAAGTATGAAACAAAAATTTACAGTGATAAGGTCAGCACAGTGACACAGGGGTTTGAACCACTACCACTGAAGATCCAAAGTTACGGATTTGAATCAGATGGATGACTGCTGTCTGTATAGTTTTTCCATGTTCTTCTCGCCATGTCTGCAGTGGGGGGTTCTGATGCAGCTACTCTGGCCTTCTTCACACATTAGTGTACTGCCAAGATGTTGGGAATGGCAGACCACAAATGCAGTTTCAGAAGAAGAACTGTAGAAAAGTCATTCTTATTCAAATCCAGGAAATCAATCATATCTATCATCAGACACAGGTACATAAACCAAACTTCTGGTCAAAAGCACAGTCATTACATCCATACGTTGATAGCCATAAATGTGTGCCAAATACACTGACAGAATCCCAATACTAGGAGGGGAAGTGTTTTGAGCTACAAAAACATTTATTTCTATACCACATTTTCAAACTACATGTACCTCAAAGTGCCTTATAAGTGGTTAAAGAAATTGTAAGTAAAGAGAAAAATAAACAACAAATACATAAGTATGCAAATGAATACTGTACGAAAAATAATAAATAAGAATAAATCAATATGCACTTGCATAATGCAGATAAACAACTAACAGATAAAGCAGAACCCTTAATCATGTAATAAATTACTAAATTCAACTTGTTAAGTCACAAATTGAACAATAAATTTGATCCTATGGTCAGCTGGCCAAGTTGGGCAGAAAAATAAAAACTTCCAGTAGCGAGATGATGGAGAAAATAAACCTGGGGGTGGGGGGGGGGATCCAAGGCCAAAGCCCCCACTGCCACCTTAAATGTCACCGTTGTGGTGACATCACGCGACACAACTTTCGAGTGATATTGCCTAGCAACCTGCAAACCACATTCTTAATTATAACACTCATAACTTCCAAAAAAAAAAGTGGTGATTTCAAAACAAATAATAATTTGTTTTATAAATGGCATAACAATAATGAATAGCAAAAATACTTAAAATCCTTGATATCAGAAACATAGAAATTATGCTATGTTGAAGCCAGTAAAATATGAAGAAAGTTTAGAATTCACAACAATCACCCACATGTACCGGTAAGTGTGTGTGTGAGTAGCCTGCTGCTCCATTCAGGGCTGATTTGGGCCTTACGCACAATGCTAGCACGATGTGCTCAGGCGCTCCATAAAACCGAATTAGATTAAAGGAATAACCACCCAAAAATTATATTGCTTACCTCATGTAGCTTGTAGTGATGGCCGAGAAAAAATTTTAATCTCGTGATTTCATGCAGAATGAAGATAAAAAAAAAATTTTGCTTCAATATACAGTAAATTTATGATGACCAACATTGAACAGCAGTAAGCAATACCAAAATGTCCATGCAAAAAAAAATCTCATGTTTACTCATCCAGTCATATGCTGACAAACTTCCCAAACACATGTGCTGTATTTCTACAGAATATTGTTTCATGAGTCACATCCAGAAAATGTTCTTATCAACTACAACAGAATGCACTCAAGATGCCAACGAGTGCTTGAACTGTAGACCTGCCTTCCCCCACTACATTGATCTTCACACCCACAAATGGGAGTACTTCAGAATTATTTAGTGGCAGGCTGTGATACTGCATGGGTGACTTCTACTTGTTGAAGTATCGCGGATATGCACAAGTCTGAGCCATATTTCCTTCTTGATAATGTTTTCACTTGCTTAGATTAGCTGAACACGTCTCTCAGTGAATTTTGCACATGAAATGCAGTGTTAGCCAGTGAACAAGCTGTTACTGGGCTGGACGTGTGACAGTGAATGAGGGGGAGACAGGTCATGTCATTTTCTAACCCACTTAATCCAGATCAAGGTCATGGAGGAGGGCTGGAGCCTATTCCAGCTAACATAGGTCGCAATGCAGGAACAATCCCTGGACAGGGCTGCAGTCCCTCATAGGTTAAACACACACACACACACACTGGGGCCAATTTAGTGTCGCCAGTTTACCTAACGTGCATGTCTTGGAAAGTGGGGGGGAATTCGGAGCACCTGGAGGAAACCCACCTACACACACACACAGAGAGAACATGTAAACTTCACGCTGGGGGAAGACGGGTCTTCAGTTCAAATGCTCGGGGCGTCTGAGTGCATTCCATTTTAGTTCACAAGAGCATTTTCTGAAAGTGAGCTACTTAACAATATTTTAGCTAAAGCAGATGTACGTTATGGGGTAAGAGTAACTTGAGATTTTTTTGATTTTTGTTTTGATACTGATTGTTGCAGTCCAACGTTAGTCACCATGGACTTATATTTATTAAGAACTTTTTTTTATCTTTGTTGTGTGTGAAAACATGAGATTGAATTTTTTTTCTTGCAATACTCCTTTAAGCATGTTTTAGAATGGTATGTTGTGTAAGACATTATGGCCTATAAAATAAGGAAATGGAACAGAAACCACTAGGATAAAGATTTCTTTTGGGGGGGGTCATTATTGTGTGAATCTCAGGGTGTTGTTGTTATTTGTTACAATGTTTATTAATTAATGAACTTCTGTGAAAAACTAAATTTCCTGCTTGGGACAAATAAAAGTGCTATCTATCCTGGCCCTATCCTTGAGTCAACTCAAGTCCATTATGCTGTTATGGCACCAGTTTTCTAACCATGGTACAGATTTTGGAAATATTTTTCAGGATTAGGGACCACAACAAATTGCTCTATAAATCAAAAGTAAATGTATCAGCAAGAATCCCCCACCTCCACTCTTCTTTGCTCCCATTCTCATGGTGGTGCTTTTTGTCCAGTTTTGTTGTTTCTTGCCAGGTGGAGTTTCCCAGTACTTGCATCATAGAGTCAGAGTTTAGAGCACCAAATGTGACACTTTCTGGGTAAAAACAATACCAATAAGCCACATGTTCAGTTTTTCTAATTTAAATTTAGTTTGCCTTTTGCTTTAATTTCATATTAAGGGATGGAAAATAAAAATAAAAGATGCAGTATTCTAACCGGGGTCAGAAATAAACAGTAAAGGAAAGGCATTTGAAAGGAAAACTCACAGGAAATTTAAAAAAATCGAAGAAAGAAATATGCATGCTCTTGAATGCTGTTCATTATGTTGCTTATGGTAAAGCCAGAGGAAAAAATAAATATATGAAGACCTAAAAGTTCACTATGAAAATTCAACAAATCTTTATTTACCTATGCAGGCTGTGAAAAGCTAAAGGTGGAATGAAGAACTAGAAATCCATCCATCCATCCATTTTCCAACCCGCTGAATCCGAACGCAGGGTCACAGGGGTCTGCTGGAGCCAATCCCAGCCAACACGGGGCACAAGGCAGGAACCAATCCCGGGCAGGGTGCCAACCCACTGCAGGACACACACAAACACACCCATACACCAAGCACACACTAGGGCCAATTTAGAATCGCCAATCCACCTAACCTGCATGTCTTTGGACTGTGGGAGGAAACCCACGCAGACACAGGGAGAACATGCAAACTCCACGCAGGGAGGACCCAGGAAGCGAACCCTGGTCTCCTAACTGTGAGGCAGCAGCGCTACCCACTCCACCACCATGCCGCCCAGAACTAGAAATCCCCTGAAGCTAAATGTTTTCTCCATTATTATTATTATTATTTTGCAGCGTGAGCTAGATTTACTCAGGTTGTCTGTAGCTACAGGAAACATCTGTACAAAACCAAGAGAGCAGCGCTCCCGGAGCACCAGAGAAGGTGGTGGAGTGCATTTCCTACCATTGTCCACTTTGCTTACGTCTCTGGCTTATCAGGAGCTGCATGTCCAGTGGCAGGTGGCCCAAGAAAAAGAAAAAAAAAAATCTGAGCAAGAGTACAGATTGGTGGTGCAACCAAGTGTCCGATCTAAGAACCAATCAGATTTAACGTCCATTCTTACTGTATATATCCTTTTGTAATAGACAAACATAAAGTGAAGCCCAACCTCTGTTCTGCTGCATCTAAAAAAGAAAAGTACACTATTTAATTGTGACTATTTATTTTCATCCTGTTTTCTCTCACATGTCTTTATTGTGTTTTTTTTATTCCATGACTAGCTGACCTGCAGGATGTGATACACCTCTCTGTCCAGGCCTGGATCTTGTCTTGTGCCCAATCCTACTGGGCTAGACTTCATCCCTTCCTCATCCCAGCTCAGATTTCATAACACTTTTAGGACATAAAACTAATTTCCATCTGTTAAATCATCCCATATTTTGGGGATAAGGAAGTCTGAGACCATCTCAGCATGATCAGAGGAACAAACCTTAGAGGTTTAGAGGGGGCACCAGTACACTGCAGTCTATTGGGACTGCACTATCACTATAGGAAATAAAGAAAGATTTTAGGTGGTAATCCCTATCCACATGTATTGAGGACCACACACTACCTGAAACTAGAGAGTCTTCATACACTGATGATGCATGTCCTCCTGTGAGGGGGTAGAAGATTGCATTGTCTGGTTTAATTCCAAGGTGGAACACTTTGTGTTTGAAGCCTGCAGGTTTTCACAGTCTTCTCCAGGTAATCTGACTTCTTTGCACAGTTCAAATATAAATTTTACGATAAAATTCTCAAATCTACATAATTCAATTCAAGGGTTTATTTGGGACACAGCAGCATCCAGACCGATGGAGGAGTGGAGTGGAGCGGTGGGCAGAGGTCCATTGTGTGGCCGATTTATAAACAAGCACATACATTCACACTTACAGCTGGCCAGTTTAGAAGTGTCAATTAATCTAACATTCATATTTTTAGGATGTAGGAGGACAATTGGACCACTCAGATTAAATCCCAGTGAGAACAGGAATATTCCACACAGAAAACAACAGGCCTTATTTTAAAAACTAGGATAGTGAATGAAGGGGTGCCAACTGAGTGGGAAAAATAACACTTGTCCCAGGCCATGAGCTTGTGGGTGGATCAGGACAGTCTGTGCAAAAATTAATTATTTTTGTAATGGCACCTTCAGAAACAACATTAGTAAGTGCAAGAGCAAAAACTGAAGACAGGAATGCAAAATGCCGAACCAAGCAGGCCATACTGGATATCAACACCATGCTTCTAGTTCTTTGCTGCCTGGGCACAGGATAAAACCAGCACCAGTTGTTGATCTCATCGCTGGACTATGTTAGTTTAAATGACTGGGCATGTCACATTATGTGGCTGTATGCTGACTTTCCAGTGCAGGCATGCTTGGCCTTTTTTCCTGACACCCAATGCACATACAGCCTGCCATTATGACTAAGGACAAAACTAAAGCTGTCTGATTTTATTTCAAGGTTGGACTACTTGGAGTAAGTCCTTGGGTACGTCACATTACATGACTGACTTTACTGGAGTTCTGGGAACTTCCTCCAACTTGCTAAGATTTTGTAAATGAAGGATATGATTGAAAAGAACTGGAAAAGTAATTTAATGAGAAATGGCCTACAAATTATGTTTTGATAATCCTTTGCATTTGTCTCTAAATGTAAAAAAATACAAGCTGGTATTGTTTTGCTTTTAAGTTGAAATGTATACCTCAATAAAAAGATTCATGTCTGTGTGTCCATCCAGTTGCTATGTTTCTTTCTGTCATTCCAAAAGATGGCACACTACAAACATTTTCAGCAATCAAATGCATTGCATTTGTCATTTCAATGGATGGTGCATCACATACAGTACATCAACACTGCTTTAACAAAGTCCATAGCAAATGGCATATAACAGACAAAGAAATTGCATTGTGCACTGCAAACGTTAATGCTGAAGTCTCTGTTGATTACTTAGATTTCGGCCCATCTTAGATGAGTAGTACAGTTAGTTACAAAATTCAGGCTTATACCGTTTTGCATTTGATTTGTACAGTTACAAAATACACGCTGATAATGATCTGTTAGGCAACAGTGCTATTAAATGGCTAATACATTGTGTGGCCAAGGCTGAGGAGGAGCCCATTAGAACAGTATAACAGTGCCCCTAAGTGGGTATGTAAGGCAGTTTCACAAACTACTGTACCATCGTGATTCCCAATAAATGTTCTGACCCTAAACTGGCCCGATGAAGTGCTGATTGAGCTTGTCCTTTAATAGACTGATGTGATGTGAATCTACAATCCCTGGCAATACTGACAAGAGCACTGTGAGCATAGAAACTGGACTGAAGGATAAAGGAAATGGCTACTTTAAAACTGACAGACAGCTGATGCACAGGCTGCAACTGCATTTCACCTCTTCATTAGCCCTGCTGGCAGCTCGCATTTTGTTGCTTGACAAATCAAGAGTCGCCAGCAGCAAAGTTTATGGTTGGATTTGTCTTGGTAATTCTTTCATAGACTAAAGCCGTGGCCATAATAGTTACAAAGGTCAGAGAGATGACTGGTACAATGGTAAGAAGTATAAATTAGGCAGCGTTTTAGTACATATAGATGCATACTCATTGAATACAACAAAGAGTAACCAGACAAAAAACCAAGAGGCAGCAAAGCTTGTCAAAAAGATCAAGCAAAGGAACACAAATAATAAAAATTTAAAAACACTGTGGGGCTGAAATTGAAGATAACTGGGCTCTGGGGGTATCTTAGAGCGTGATCAAATACTCGAAGCCCATGTGTATCAATTTAGCATTTGATTCCTAATGTCGGCAGGCACCACCAAGTGAGTGACAGACACACAAAAGCAAGTTTCACGTGGAGCCCGTACATCAAAATTCATGACTGTGAATACTCCATCTTGACTACTCAGGCCAGCTGATGAATGGTAAATGGTGATGCCACCTCTGTGTGGCATCAAATTTCAATCCAGGCTCTGTTATGTGTAGCTCCTAGTTGGTGGAAAGAACTTCTGAGTCCCTCAGTATGTTTAAGAAGTATCTGAAGATGCTTGTTGTATGGTGAATTTCTGTCTATTTAACATGGGCAGTTAGGCTCTTCACTTATGGTGATCAATTTTGTAATCTTTTCTAAACCAGTGACACTGGTCTTCCCAAAGAGTCCTACAGAGTGATGTTTACTCAATTATGTTGACCTCTTTTGTAAGCTGCTTTGGATAAAAGCTCCTGCTAAGCAAATAACTGTAAAATGTGTACATAAAAATAAGTTCTTCAGCAGAAGTCTTAGGGGAATGTATAGAAGCTGCATTTTTCCCCACAGAGAATAGAAGTCGAGGTTTGGAAGTAAAATTTATTTGTACAGTGGAACCTCGGTTCACGAGCGTCTCTGTACACATAAGTTCGCCAAACTTTTGCATCTGTTCATGACCACACACTCGGTATACGAACAAGCCAGTTTCCCTTTCGGTTTGTGCGCGCCAATGATTTCCGCACGTGTTCAGTCTCTCCCTGTGCATTCCCTGTGCAGCGAGAGAGAGAGAGAGAGACACACACACGCACGAGAGAGAGAGGGCTGGCATAAGGCCGAGAAGGCAGTTAATGAATGCATCGGGCTTGTTTTTAAAGAGACTGATTCGAGCATTGTTTTAACCTCGTTGTATTTAATGAAGACTTTTTTCTATTAGATTTTAACCTCCAATTCACTTCTGTTTACAGCCATCAGTTCGTAGCATGCATTGTTGCAATGTTACTTTTCTTGATTGTTTATTAAATTATGGATTTTTCAAATGTTCATTTTTTTCCCTGTGCTTAAAACTCATTAAAAAAAAGTGTTTTTAGCGAGCGGTTCGTAGCACTAGACCATGAAGTCTTGCAATGTTAGTTTTCCCTGTTGTTCAAGGTTTTCTCAGTGTTATTCAATGTTTTTACATTTAGTTTACTATTACGCTGTGCATTCTATGGTTTAATTAACTATATTTGTGCTTAAAAATCTTTAAAAAAAAATATTTACATACAGTTTGTACGGTCTGGAACGGATTAATTGTATTTACATACAATCCTATGGGGGAAATTATTTTGGGTCACGACCAAATCGGGTTACGACCAGAGTTTTGGAACGAATTACAGTCGTGACCCAAGGTTCCACTGTATATATTAAAAACAGGCATTCAGAAAAAACATGGTGGTCACCATTCAAAACAAGCACCTTTAAACACCAGCGTCTAACCAGACTTCCTCATGGATATACCATTATACCACACCCATCATCTTTGGCAAATCACCGATGAAGGCCCCCATAGCATTCTTCACTCTGCCCCATTCTGATTGTCTTTAAATGTACAAAGTAGTACCATCTATGTCATCCTTCACAGATATTCAGGACACCAAGGAAAGAGTTTGTTCTGACTGTTCCTAAAAATCAGCAGATTCAAACACCTTCAGAGTTTTCCTTCTTCATTTTTCACACCTGCTGACCTGGTAGCCTTCTACGACACCCTTGTAGCTGCTTCAGATGTCTAGAGATGGAGATGATGTACTGCACCCACTAGACCTCTCTGTAAACTTTAATTTATCTTTGTAATGCCTCTAAGATGAGCGTGATGAGTACACATCAGTTTCCAGCACTTCATACATGAACAATTACAGCTCACATTCTGCCTTGCCCACACAGCTTATTGACTTTTTGTGCTGGCACGCTCCTTTTGTCTTCTTCTGTATGTATTCATGTCCACTGATTGTTCATTGTGAGAGCTGAAGAGGCAAACGTACACTGATTTCCAAGTAAAAATGTTCAGTTAAACAAGCCATTTAATGACCGGGTCCAAAAATCAGATCTGTAAGTACTGCTTTGTGATACCACTCACTATGAAAGACACAAGAAATAAAGACCGATTGTTTGGCTGAGAAAGAAATCTCACCAAGCGAAAAGTCTAACCCAGGAGAGGCACATGTCAGTGGGAACTTGGCATGAAAGCAACTGACAGAAAATAAAAACATTGATTGTATGGTGTCATATTTTTCCTAATCTAATTTTTACTTGGTTCAGCGTTTTAATTATGTCACTTCTTACGTTTATGAGAAAGATGAGAGAATAGGTGAAAAGTAGCATTTTAAGGTACAGATACTTATCAGATGTATCCATAACTGTCAGCCATGGAGAGAGGTGAATGTAGGAAGAAGGAAATACACAGTTAATTGAAAGCACACCTTCATACACACATCACACACACACTTCTCAAACCTCCATCAGTTAACAAATTGGCATGCCTTGCTTTGGGGATGGGGGGCAATGGCAATGACTTCCCAGTAGTATTAGGCGCAAGGCAGGATCCAAGCAGCATGCATATAGCCACAACAACAATTTAGAGACACCAACCAATCTAAAACAAATGTCCAATGGAAACTCAATATTCTTATAAACTTACTTCAACTAAAGAACCCAGCTTGCCAGGCAATAATTACAAATACAGCATGGCTTAAAACATCCATTATAACTAAAGCAGTAGGAAAATGTCTCCATGGTGTAACATTAATAATAATAATCTTTACATTTATATAATGCTTTTCTCACTACTCAAAGCGCTTTCCATGCAGGGAGGACCCAGGCAGCGAACCCACAATCTCCTTACTGCATTCAGGTGCTTTCAGAGACATGGTTAGCTGGTCTGAAAATTGTCTAGTCACTTCAGAGTTTTTTCTACAATTTTGTTTATTGCATATTTTTGTAACAGTCATAATCAAAAATGACTGTGATAATGTAATCATACATGTTTATAATTTCATATTAGCAGATTAATTTGTGGCACTTGGCCATTAAATTACAGTGTCAGAGAAACACTGAATCATTATAATCTTTAGAAAATGCAGCCGTGAAGTTTTTTTAAATGTAATGGAAATACTAAGGGCATGTGTTATGAAGCCATTTTTCATACATTTCTGCATCAGTTAAGTTACTTTAATGTTTTTTTACTTTTATGGACATGAACACTACATCACTTTCCTGCATCAATTTCAAAGATCAGGAGAAGTGAGCAGCTCTGACTAAGGTTCTCACTGGATGTTGTGCAGCTGCAAAGATGAAAACTGGATGGGGCTGAGGCAGAAGCCAGACTGTCAAGCACATGATGAGACCTACCACTGCATTCTGATACAGTAAGAGATGGTGACCCAACATCATTACTACTGTTGGGGACAAATAAAGTATATCTGTCTATCTATTGAAAAGATAAAGAAAATAATTATTAGCAAAATGAAAAAATAAATACACATCCAAAGTCTTACCATTCTGAAATGGTAAGATTTGATCATTCGACCTCACCCACATTTGACCACGCCTCATCATGTCTCCTGCGGCGACGGGTACTGGTTTCAGTGGGGATGACTACAAATGTTGTCTGTCTTACCATCAGAGGCGACTATCAAACGAGTTAAAGAAATAAGCATAAAAAAAAATATACAAGTTGAAGTAACTGCTCTGAAAGTAAAATTGAAACAGTAAACTAATCTTTGGTTGGGGTTACACAGAATGTTTCTTGGTTTTGCATTTGCAAATTCTGAAATTAACAGAACAGAAATTAACTGAATTAACTGAAATGATTTGACAGACTCAAGATACTTTAGGTGCAATCACCATATTGACCATTGCCAGGCCCCTTGTGACTAGTTAATGTCAGTGGCCCATTAGATATCACACAAGGATATTTTTGTATTCTACAAGGGCATCATGTGTTCATGTCCACAATATGTGTATTACAGCCCTATAATTTATACACACAACAATTTATATATATGTGCACTTTTTACTATATAAACCTATTATGCATATACAGTATGGTATATGGATTTGAAAAGATGTTTGAATACAGAAAAAAATGGCAAAAAACAAAAATACTATATATATATATATATATATATATATATATATATATATATACACACACACACACATACAGTACATATATATTCTCTCTGTCTCTCTCTATATGTATGTATATATGTATTTATAGATACAGTATATACTACATAGATACATACTGTATATCATATACAGTAAAAATACCTTCTATTTGTAAATTTTGACAAACAACAGAAGTCTGACAGTCTGTCATGGTCTCTTTGTCTGATAAATTCCTATTTCACAGTCTCAATATAAACACGTCAAGCTTTCAGCCCCTGTCCCCCACAAAGCCAATCTTGTCACATACATTCCAGTCCCTGACCACCATGCCTCAGATTTGGCTGCCTGTGTTGTGTGGACAGAAATGGCATTAATGTGATTTTCTTCCTTCTTCTTAATGCTTTCTGTACTGAAATTGGTCTAACTGATAGATGGCCGTCTGCGATGCCACCGTTAATCCCATCAGTCTGCTGAGGCTTCAGTGTGATTGGCAGTATGTTTGATGCTCAGGGCCTTTTGCACATTTAATTACATCCAGAATGAAGATGGCACACACATGCAATGTGCTGCCCCAAAGACCTAAAAGCTGTTATTCAGCTCTGTGTTTAAGGTAAAATATCAATGTTTAAATTCAAAGGGCATTTGGGTAATGTGACAATGCTAAAACAAAATGCAGAATGCATTTTGTTTCTATACAAAGCCTGCAGTGCAAGGGTTGTGTGGTGTATTAGGTAGTGACTATAACTGTATCAGAAAAATGGAGGGTGCTTTATCATCAATTTATTAATGAGTACTACACAACCAAGTATTGGTGCAGATGATGACTTAAGCATTTTTCTGGGATGCATTAGAAAACACAGTTTTGCCCGTGCTAGGCTCTGCCTACTCAAGACTTTTAACACATATTCTGTCATTTTACAGTAAGCTATCCTGTAATAATTGTGCTTTAGGACCGTGTATCTCATGAATTGCTCTGATTCTGGCAGATCAGGTGGCACAGTAACAATGGCTGTGAATCACAAATGTTGCAGTTTAGTACTCTTATGATTCCATTCCCTATGATTTGTATGGTCTTTTGGATAAAAGTATCTGATAAGGTAAAGAAAAGCACCAGTCTGCCAGTTCAGTCCACACTATGGAGTTCATATTTGATTCTAGTGAATGACTGTGCTCTCCCAGCTGAGCCAGCCCTATTTCTACACAGACATACTGTATAAATAGATCGATAGATAGACAGAACTTTATTTGCCCCAGAGGGAAATGTGGCTTTTTACAGAAGTTCTTTAAATAAAAAAATACATAAATAGGTAGATAAATAAATATTGTGATGCATGAGTCAATGTTTTACACCCGAGAGCAGTCCATAGGCTTCAGGAAAACCAACTTAATTTTTTTCAAAACAGGCACAGTTAGGGTCTTTATTCAAATAGGAGTTACCACTTTACTACACACAGGCACAGCAAATAAACAGTAATGGTGCCAGGTTAGGGGCTGGGTTAGACTGTTCTCCACATCAACCACTGGCCGGCTGGCACATAACATGGCGAGACTGTGAACCTGCGGTTGCCTGGGTGAAGGACAAGCAATCCCTTTCTGCATTTATATAGAGTTTCAGCGCACTGCACAGCTGGGGTAGTGATAGAGTTTTGGTGCACCACGCAGCTGGGGGAGTTTTGGGTTCTCAAAAACTTCACAATATATACACAAAATGGTCTGAACACACACCAGCATGACTAAAAAGGTTGAAAATAAAAAAAAAAAAAAACAAAAGAAAACTTCTGACTTGGCAGTTGCAGTCTCAGTGAGGCATTTCTACAGGCATACAGTGATCCCTTGCTATATCGCGCTTCGCCTTTCGCGGCTTCACTCTATTGCGGATTTTATATGTAAGCATATTTAAATATATATCGCGGATTTTTTGCTGGTTCGTGGATTTCTGAGGACAATGTGTCTTTTAATTTCTGGTACATGCTTCCTCAGTTGGTTTGCCCAGTTGATTTCATACAAGGGACGCTATTGGCAGATGGCTGAGAAGCTACCCAACTTACTTTTCTTTCTCTCTCTCTTGCGCTGACTATCTGTGATCCTGACGTAGGGGGTGTGAGCAGGGGGGCTGTTCGCACACCTAGACGATACGGACGCTCGTCTAAAAATGCTGAAAGATTATCTTCACGTTGCTACCTTCTGTGTGCAGCTTTTAAGTATGCTGCACGGTGCTTCGCATACTTAAAAGCTCAAAGGGCACGTATTGATTTTTGACTTTGTTTCTCTGTCTCTCTCCCTGCTCCTGACGGAGGGGGTGTGAGCTGCCGCCTTCAACAGCTTTGTACCGGCGGTGCTTCGCATACTTAAGAGCCAAACAGCCCTATTGATTTGTTTGGTTTTCTCTCACTTTCTGACATTCAGTGCTCCTGACGCGCACTCCTTTGAAGAGATATGTTTGCATTCTTTTAATTGTGAGATGGAACTGTCATCTCTGTCTTGTCATGGAGCACAGTTTAAACTTTTGAAAAAGATACAAATGTTTGTTTGCAGTGTTTGAATAACATTCCTGTCTCTCTACAACCTCCTGTGTTTCTGCGCAAATCTGTGACCCAAGCATGACAATATAAAAATAACCATATAAACATATGGTTTCTACTTCGCGGATTTTCTTATTTCGCGGGTGGCTCTGGAATGCAACCCCCGCGATGGAGGAGGGATTACTGTATTGCTATTGTTATAAAGGAGCCTTAGCAGCATTTCTTGATACACTTCTCCTGAATGATTCTTTAGCAGAAAGTACTCAGTGTTAGTGTGTCAGAGAGAAGATGTGTAGTGTTGATCATAATGGTACTCAGCTTTATTTTAATCTTCTCCTTTGCTACGATCTCCAGGGGGCCCAGAGTGTGTCCTATAACTGAGCTTGTCCTTTTAATTAGCTTCTTGATTTGGTTGGCCTCTCTTGAAGTGATGTTACCAGTCCAGGGCACCACAGCGTAGAAAATGCCTCTCTTTGGAATTATACTCTACTTGGTGTGATGCTTGTCATTAACTATGCTACAGAAAGTAAAGAACTGTGCTAATTATATTCATTCATATTGAATAAAACAACAAATTGATGCATACAGATGCTTGTATGTGTACAGAGCAGCTTCTGCCAACATGATCTTAAAGTGTGGACATAAATATCCTATCAAAAGCAAAATGTATATAGAGGATGGGCATACAGTGGTACCCTAGAAACTGCCTCTTTCTGGCCAGAAATTACAGGCTAGGAGCCTGAACCTTAGCAAGCCAATTCTTTCCTGTTACCCACTTAATTCATTATTTGGCAAACAGTCACTAACTGAGTACCAGAAGATGACTTTGCCTTTTTTATTTAACAAACAGCTTTTTATCCTCTTATCCGGCACCTGTTCTCCACATTGCCTTAATCCGAGCAACTGTTGACAAGTGACAGGAAAAAGAAAGTGTGCTGCACACTGCCACACTCATGCTTCACAGCAAACCATGCATGGCATCTTACCTCCAACGCTGGGGCCTGGAGACAGTCAAATATTTTACAGAATACCTGGAAAAATGAGGAGGGAGTCAATACAGTCTAACTCTTGGGAAAAGCTGAGAAGATCTGCTCTGCTAGTAATGACACCAGACTGCAAGGATAAGAAAACCTCCCGCCCAGACTTGGGCACTGCCTGTCCTCGTTTCACATTCCACTGCAGCCCATATACAGTAGGGCTAGTTAGCTTACCTCCAATGAGCTTTCGTTAAAAGCAAACTTACTTTTAAAACTACTATTCTGCAGGCTATAGAACATATTATTCAGAGAACTTCTTAATCTACAGTACTTAGGCTCTTTCACACATGCTTTTAGAAAACTTGCTTATATACTGCTTACTTGTGTAATTCAAAATTTGTGAGACAAAGCAATAGATAAGGTGAGGCCCAATCCCCAAAAGAGCATTTATAGTAGAACTACAATTTAATGCTCTCTTACTTAGCATTTTAGGCATTTGCCCTTTTTTTGGATTTCGTTTCTTATATTAAAAAAGCTCAAATATGAACAAGTTCCAGTCTAAAGGCTAATTCACACTTCAGATAAAAGTAACTCTATTTTGATCTTTGCCTCGTATTTGATTTTTGTTTTGACAGCTTAAATTAATTTTGAGAGTTATCCAAATCTGGTATGAGTATGTACAGATACTTATCGATTCTGAGTGTACCCAGCATATACAAAATGAATAAAAACAAATTGGTCAGGCAGATACGACCATACTCATCCTGACAGTCCTGTGCTACTTCACATTATGTCAGTGCAGGGTGTCTTCAAGCTCAAAAGCTCACAACAGCATAGGAAACAAACAAAAAAATGAAAGATCAGAGCTGTTGGTGTGAGCGCAGTTATCACTGTGCATATGATAGAGGAGCCGGCACTAGTGAGAGTGTCATGTGGAGGGTTTGGATGCAAAGCTGTCGTTACAAAATGTGTGTAAATCTGTAAATCAATTCTGAAACGTTTTGATTCCATGTCTTTTTTTTGCTAATCACACATCTCTAAAAAGATCGGATGAGTGAAAAGTTGGGAATTGAGCTGCAGTGTGAATGTGACTTTTATTCCCCCCGCAATAAAGCAAGTACAAGGTTGTATGCGCCATGAAACAAGCAGGCGTTAGGCTCTGATGGTGTTCATTACAAAGATAAATAATCTGAAATAACAAAAAGGACAATAATAATTCCACAAATTGAACATGTCCCGATATCTTCAGTTTAAAGTGAATCATAACTAGAAATCATAAAAATACTTGCAATGAAACTATATAAACCCTAAACACAGACCTGTACTAATGGGGTCCTAACAAACTTCCTGCATTTACACGTTTTTTCCATCAATCCTTAGAAAAGCACTAAATACAGATTCTACAGTATTTTAAACCAACCAGCTGCCTCGCTGAAGTCAGAAACAGTTAAAATAAATGGTTTTTCGGGGGGCCAAATTACATTAAACCTGCGTTGTGTGTGTCCAATTTAGTGCAATTCATGGAAAAGCGGCTCTACCATTAAAATAATAATAATGAAATATTCAGACTCCAGTGATTTTATTGACTTATTTCTGTTCAAATACATCACATCCACATTTCTACCTGGGCCTATTAATGGTCTTATAGTTGTGTGCATTGGAAAGGGGTGGGCAGGGAAGAGAAGGAGGAGAGGCCCTGTGTCAAGCTCACCATGATGCTCCACATGTTGTCATCCTCCTCTTCCACCAATGATTTAAGCATTCTTTAGTATTGCAATGGTTTTCTGTGCCAGTTGCGTGCTAGTATTTGAACACTGCTTAGATATTGTTTTCTTTTCATAATGGAACTCTATTGTCTACTTGCTAACTAATGCAGATTTCAATACCCACATGTCTGTTGCCTGTGACGTGGCATGTGACATGTACAATGACACACAAGTTTCTCACTATTTCTCTCAACCTAAAAATGCACCAAATACTTTTTATAATAATTTTTGTTTTCAAAAAATAAATATATATTTTTGTTGCTGTCTTTGAGTAGGTCTAATCAGGGGACACTTTGGGTCTAGAGCCCCCTCATAGCTTCTGGGGGTAGAAATGGCGTCCGTTACGCCTACGCCAATGATTCTGCTGAAGAATTTCAGCTCAATAAACTAAATTCCATCTCTTCCATGTGTCAGTTTAGGGCTGCCTGTCTAAATAATTGTAAAATGGAAGAACTTCTGAAATACCCGCATTTTCAATTCATCAGTACTCTTTTGGAAAACAATGATGGAAAATTTTACCATTTAATTTTGGAGTGGAAATTAGAGGGGTGGCATTACAATTAGCAGCAGAAATTAATCCGCTTAAAAAGGTTTAGAACATTCCAGATACAATGAAAATAATAAAATAGAATAATGTTATATATTTCTAATGTTCTCATCCAGTTCAAGGTAGCAGGGTGCTGGAGCTTATCCTGGCATCCCTGGGTGCTAGGCGTGGAACATCCCTGAACAGAATGATCATCCAAACTCCTTCATTCACTCCTACTGGGGACATTTACTGTTATCAGTTAAATAAGATTACAAATGATAAAAAAATCAGGGAAACACAAAAAAGATGGCCTATCAGTGCACAAATCTAAAAACAAAAAAGGTTATGGCATAGCCACCAGTTATATTTACGTTGCATTACAAAGCACAGTCACAGAAATGCAGTCTTTTCCACTGTGCTAAATACTGGTCCTTATCCTCTGTTTGAAAATAAACATTTGTCAGTGTGTTTCATTATTATTCTTTCCCCCAAAAAAAGAAACAATATCTTTTTGTCCTCTCTTTCAATCACACCCTTGCTCAGATAGGCTTAGTTTCGTAAGTAATTAACAATTAATCAACGGGGCACTGCACTCGCATTTATGTGCAAATGAAGCATTCAGGAATATTCACTTCTTTAAAAACCCAATACAGGAATACGGTTAGGGAGGTCTGGGGGATTACATATCAATGATATTCAATAACACTGAATTCTCACTTAAACTTAAACACAAATAATGAGTCCTAATCGGGACATTCAGCCTTAAAGGATTCATACAAATGCGCCTTTGTAGTGAGTTTAATTTGGTAAACACTGGTACAGCACTTTGCTTTTCAGGTATTTTTGCTTAATTCAATTCACCTTCACTACTTCATAACTTGTGTGTAACCACGTGCCAAAACGAACAAGTTAATTGTTGCATACTCTGCACAAGAAAAAACAAAATCTGAGTGAAAGATTTAATTACAAGCAAAGAATTTGGAAAACTGCAATGAAAACACAAAGCCACTATGGTCCAGCATGGACAGAGGGCTTGTGAACAAGAGGCGTTGTATCCAAGAACAGAAGACAGCGTCCACCAGAAGTGTTATCGGTCAAGTATTCAGAACCATAATTTACTCTTTAAAAAATTATTCTTTTTTTGTTTGCAAGTGAAGAGACAAAGAAAGACTGAAATTCAGGTCAGGGTGGCCTTCATATGCCACTGCTACATTTGCTACATTGCTGGCAACACCACAAACACACACACCTCTTTTCATCCTAAATGCTGAAGCCTAAATGCCCACAAACATCACTTATAACAGGAGAATTAAAATAAAAAGTAATAAAAAAAAAACTTGAAGCAACACTTTTTAAATGTGAAAACCTTAATGTTTTAGGAGACCAAGCCACTGGAGCAGTTCCTTATTGATGTGTTCATTAACAAAAGTTTAAAAGGCATTCAACTGCTGATTCTTTGCTAAATGGAAACCAAGAAACAAAGGAGTCCAAAAACCAATATATATGTATATAGATATAGATATATATAGTCACACATGTGTGTCGAAAGGTTTCCTTACAGGCTTGATCGAGGTACAGGTTTGATCTCACCAAAATGAGAGGAGGCACTGTCAATAACATTTTCCTCTCCTCCTCTCCCTGTATTGCTGAGAAACTGCCCAGTGACAGTATTTCCAGTTCCCTGGCTGCATGGAAGGAGGCATCTTTTGCGAACAGAGTTCCTGTCAAACATTTTAATTAAGCTGGAGTGCAAGAAGCTTAGGCGCCAACAGGAGTGAAGTCTGTTCAAAACTTTTCAATTAATTAAAACATGGTGACTCAGTTGATGTCTCAACTTTTATTTATTTTTGTGTCACCAGTCATTCCCGAATCCAGCCACAATATATATAATGAACTGCCACCCAATCCCCAGCTGCTTCCTGCTTTTGCCCAGTGCTGCTGGGACAGGATCTAGTCGTTTCAGTCTTTATATAAGGTGACTTCCATACAAGAAAATAAATATTCCTGTTCTGCCAGGGCATGCCAGCTTTCATCTGAGGTTTTAAATAGAAATAGAAAGTGGGAAAAAGGATTTTTTTTATCTTTAATTTTCCTGATTCCTTGAACCCCCTTAAAAAGAATTATTTTTTCCATAGGGTGGTTGAATTTTTTTATGCTTTTAATGAACAATTGTTGTCTTCTTACTTATTCATTAAAATATCTGCCTGCATTTTGATAATGCATTTATTTTTAACATGGCTGCCAATGTTCAAAAATACAAGTTGCCGTGGATAAAGATGTCAACCAGATATTATAATAATCATAATAACTAAAACATAACTGCCCACTGATAACCATTTCTTTCTAAAATAACTATTACTTTACCCACCTTAATAAAAGGAAAAGTGTCTGTATTTAAGCCTAGTTGCTATGTCTCTATCATTCAAACAGATGTCCCATCACAAACATTTAAGTAATAAAATTAATTGTGTTTATCGTTCCAACAGATGGTACAACAAAAACATTAACACTGCTTTAATGAATCTCACACCAAATGGCATATAACAGAGACATGTACATTGCGTGGTGCACTGCAAACATTAAAGCCTGCGTCTGCAATGATTACTTACATCTTAGACAGGTAGCACAATTAGTAACTTTAGAACTTTATTACTACTTCAAATCCTCTGGGACAAATTCTGGAAACGATGAGGAATGTTTTAAGAACTTTTATGTTTGGCAGAATGGCCAGTGGTGTCTGGGTGGTCTTTTGGCCTTGGTACCCCTGCAAATTTTGTTTTTTTTTCCATCCTCTTGCCCATCTGACCTTATCATCAAACTCATCTTTAGAGACTTTATATATAAGATCTCTACATTTCTAATTATATAACTACCAGTAATGGCGTGCAGTGAACACTTGACTTATACTTTTCATCCTCCTTCTCTGTACATTTAGCATTCGTTTGCTCAGAGGTTGATGCGCTTGCTGCTTCGTGCGCAGCTCTGCTTTTCTCCACCCTACCAGCCCGCTTCTTCACTGATTCACTTAAGCTGGCACTTAAGTCTTTAATCTGCCTCAAGAATGATTTAAGATATGAAGAGGTAGGGGAAGTGACCGCGAAGGTGGTAGGGAATGAGAACGACGCCCGTGCACATGCACCATGCCACCACCCTGCTGGCCACTGCCGAGAGTTGATTCTACAATAAAATAAGATAAAAATAAAAAGTAATAAAAATCATCACCCCGAAAGCAGATAGTTGACGTCATGTAGTATATGTGTACCAAATTTCAGGTCAATAGTTCAAATGGTTTGCGAGCTACAGGTGATTTAAAATCCTGGACAGACAAATGGACAGCCACAGTAGCGTATTACATAAGAAGATACTATGTAAGCTTTGTATTGATTTATTTTAATTAGTTATTCATTATTATTCTTATCTATCTTAAGTTGTTTTTCTTTTCATGTAACAATTTGTCTGACACCTTGTAAAGCACTCTGAACCTCATTCTGTATATGAAATTGTGCTATACAAATAAATGATGCTGTTGACAGTGCCCCATGACAGAATGCTGTAATGGATGAATTGATGGAGGAATATTTCCACCATAACAAAAATCATTTCTGTGAGGAACACAATTAGCACAGTCAGCTGAAGTTAAAATCTACAGTGATGCAATAAGCCAAGTTAAGAAATGCTAACATTTAGGGTACTAAATCACAAGACCTACAAGTGGGACCATAATGTTCTTACCTTGTCTAGGAACATTACGTATCAGAACATTATGTATTGTATCACTCTGTTTTTTAAGGTATTACTCTGCAGGTGATATTTTTTTTTACTTCTGATGTTGGCATTTGTCTTTGAACAGCTTTGTGAAAAGCTTTTCACAAAGTAAAAATGAAATGGTTGCCTAATTGATGTTGTTTCCCAGCAAAAGCCCCTGCAAAGCACAGAAACATAAATGGTGGTCAAAGTGATGCAGCCCCAGCTTTCTTCAACACAGAAGAGGCAAAAGGAAGGGGGGTCGGTGGGCTGCTTGGCGTCTGTCTGCTGGGTCAGTATAACAAACAGGAGCTTTCCCTAATGAAAAGTGACATATTAAATCAGCTGCCTTCTGACAGCTGAGCCAGGCAGAGGTGGGAAAAGATTGGGAGAGCATCAGCATCACCCTAAGTACAGACACGTCAAATGTGTACCAGTGATCTCAAGCTGCAAGCTGATTAAGTGATTGCCCATGGAATGCCATTTGTCTTCACAATAGCATTTCTCCAAAAAACAGCCCCCATTAAAACAACTGCCAGAGCAGTGGAAAACTAAATGAAGGCCAAATTGAAGAAATACACATTTATGTACTGTGTTAGGCCAAGGAAACCTTATAATTGGTTACGCAGGTCTGAAAATTGATGGATGGATATTAAAACCTCAAAATGCCTTTCTAGGAATACACCCAAGGATGGGAACAGGTAGCCAACATGTCAATACAAAGCAGTGATTTTCTCACAGAAAATCCTGGGTTCTGATCTCCTGGCTTCATGTCATTGATTTGTCTGACATGTAACTTCCTGTCTTCATCCTGAGGGACAGAAAACTATTCTCAAAATTCAGCTAGGAGACAGTAGGTACTGTAAGGGAGATACATGTCAGTTCACAACTCAACTACTGATGACAATCACAGTAGATCTGACCTTTGAACAGCTGTCACGAGAGAATAATCCAACAATGATGTGGAAGAAGCAGCAGAATTACTCGAGTGACAGGATCAATGTGCAATGTCAAACTGCAGGCCTCAAAGAGCTGACAGCATCATGCTGCAAGGACACCAGGCCACACAGTGGTTCAGTTTGACAGGTTGGGCCCACCATCAGGTCAAGTTGTGCTCCCATGACAGCTAACTGCATTACTGCAAGGAAGGTCGAGTGGCATACCAGCAAGATTTGACAAGAATGGGCCACAGGGAGGTCAAGCTGCACACCTATGTGACTCGACAGATGAGGCCTCAATCAAGTCAAGCTGCATACTTTTAAAATACGAAATGAATGGGCATCAAGTTCTGGTTGTTTACCTACAAGATCTGAAAGGACCAAGGACGGGCTTCAAGGTGACCGCACTCCATATCTTAGCTGTGAAAAGAATAGATTCACTTGACTGGATGTTACTACGTCTTAAAGGCAAGAGATAGTGATGTCATTTTGAGGAGACAACATGAAGAGTAATACTGGGGCACACTCAGTTTAGGGAGTTTAAAATAGACACAGGTGCTCAAAATGAATAAATCATGTACTGAACCAACTATGAAGAAGTAGGAAGAATAAACAAAAATTTAAAAAAAAAATATCACATAAAAAAAAAAAAAAACAAACAAACAGCCAGGGGACAAAAAAGAGAAAAATAAGAAAGTGATCTAGACTGTCAAAAAGAAGCTGGGAACCCTCTCCCCAAACCACATACTGGTCTAAAATAAGCCACTTCAGAAAGGCTGTGTAGGTGGAGAACACAATGAAGGGCCTTGCGAATGACAGTGAGTGGTGCTGGTGGAATCACATGCAATTCTGTGTTTGCAAAAACAAAGGAGACTGTGGTGAACTTTAGGAACTTTTCCCATCTATTGACTATAGCCACAATGATCTCTATGATGTTTATTGGTAGATTCTAGTTTGCTTAGAAGTGTGAAATGTAGCTGAAATGAGACTGACACAAAGTACCTAATCTGTGTAAATGGCTCTGGTCACAGAGGAGAAGTAGCAGATTCTTTTAGCTCTGCTGTCTTTCCCTTTCTAGGTTGAGGAGTGTTTGGTGCACTGTGGCCCCCTCCAGTGTGTGTTCTAATGCATGTTTCATAGCATGGCTTCTCTAAACTGTCTTCTACTTTTATGATTTCTGTGAGTGCACTATGAAGATCCTCAAGTATCTCCTCTACTTCACCACATTTGAGTGGGAGGGACAGCACATATGCCTAGTTATGAGTTAACTTACAGTAGGTGATCCATATTCAGAGAGTGGATGTAGAGGTGTTGCACTCCCAAAAGTACTTGGGAGTCCACATTGGACTGGTCTCAGAACCCAGAGTAACTTTATAAGAAAAGGCAGAGCAGGCTTTTTTTTCCCTTAGGAGACTGCGTTCCTTTTATGTGGGAAGTGACAACCTTCACTATTTTTATAACTCTGTGATGGCCAGTGAGACTTTCTACTCTGTCGTGTGCTGGGCTGGTAATGTCACTTCAAGAGAGGCTCACTGAATCAACAGGCTAATTAAAAGTGCAGGCTCAGTTATAAGAAAACTCTGGACCCCCTGGATATAGTAGCGAAGGAGAGAATTAAAACAAAACCAAATGCCATTATGAACAAAATGCACATCCTCTCATTTACACACTAACACTGAGGACTTTCAGCCAATGAATTATTCAGCAGATGTGTGTCAAGAAACACTATGGGTGCTCCTGTATACTAACAGCAATACCTCTGCATAATGCCTCACTGTAACTGTGACTGCCAAGTCAGAGTCATTCTGATGTGTGTTCAAACCATAGATAAATAAGTATATACACACACAAGCTACCTATTTATTTAAAGAGCTTCTGTAATTAGATAAATTTCCCCCGAGGAAGGGATGGATGTATAGATGGATAGATACAATTTTATCCATCTATAGAAGGATGCCACCAACCTGTTATCTCTCAAACTGTCTTCAGGGAGGCAGTGCCAAATATGAGTATATTTGGGGGTAACACATACTGTACAAACAGAAAATAGCAGACGTCTGAAATAAGAATGAAAAATCAGCATAGCATCACCATATATCACTTTTCAGTTATTTTTTTTTTTTAGCCATTTAAAGGTCTCTCAAAAATTAGCATCTCGTCACTACGAAGTTCAAATGGAAACTGCTACATTCTAATTGCACCAAATTCTGCAAAACCTAATGTGTTAGACCTGGCCGAGTTATCGAGCAGTTGGCATGGGCAAAAAATGTACTGTTCCATGCACCAACTATGAGGTAATTCAAATAGATTTTTTTTTTAGAAAAAAACACATTTTTACTGTTAGTTTTGCTCAATAACAAAGTGCACTTAATTAGTATATTAAAATAAGACCCTGATTTTACAGTGGTGTTAGGAACAAATTGACCTATTTTCACTGTGGCAGTCAACATGTTGAAGTTGCTCCTCTGCTTTATTAACTGTCAAAATGTGACAGCAACAGTGCATTAAATGTGACAACCTCTGATTTACATCCTTCTAGGAGCAGAGATCTGAACAACTTAAAGAGTAAGTATGAGCCCACCAGCCTCAATGCCGGACTGGACTAGAGTTCACACAGAGGCCTAAGTGATCACGTTTTGATCAGAATACTTAATGCTTTGGAGGAGGACGGTTTTTTATGCTGTGTGTTTCATGATGGGCCTTCCGGACTGCCCTCTCTTTTAACTACAGACACACTGCTGACTATTTTAGGGATGACTTAGGTATTCCAGTGCCTCCCCTTTACTACAGCCCATGTGTTAAACAGCATTATCATTTCAGTCTCTCCACATTTAGGCCTCATGAACATGCCATATAACTAAACAGACGCCATTTGTCACAGGCAGTGCCAGTCAGCATGAAAGCGGCCATCAAGGTCATCACTTTGTAGGGGGGTAAAATCTTTGAACATTCATTGCTGGCTATTGATGGGGCTCGCTAATGGAAATGACAGGCCCTAAATATTACAGATGGATTCTAACTAGAAAGCTAGTGCGAAGCATTGAGTTATTTATACATTTACTGTCTGATTTATTTCTTATTCCTTCATCAAATGCCTCTGTCAAAGCTGGTTTAGGGAAACTTGAAAAGTGACAGCTTTCTGGCAGCACCAGGGACAGTAAGTGTTTGAAGAGGTACTGTGTATTGTCGGAAAAGGCGGAAAAGACAAATAAAACAGGAAAACAAAATCCTTGTCGCACAAGAAAAGACAATATTTGAATTGGATATATTGCTGCAGGAATTCTACTTTGTAAAAAAATAATAAGCATGCTGGTGTTTTATTTATTTCAACATGAGAGGAGCTGTGTCGTGTGCAAATTAACTGATGGAAAGGCCTCTGCTGAAGGCATTCACCTGAGTTCTCTGTGCCTCTTCACTCCAACCACAGGAACTGGTTTTACCAAACAAATCAATACTGTGGCATGAGACAAATCATGTTAGTAGTACAAACTTAGAAAGCATCCTGAAGTCGTAAGCGGCCTTGGAAAAAAGTGTCAGACAAACATAAAAATATAAATAAACCTTTTGAGTATTTTCCCGACTTGTTTCATTTTTCCAACTTGTCAGCTTGTCTAAAGGATAATCTGTGAAAAATATTGGCCTTACATATCAAAAATGAATGCAACTTGGAGGATCTTTTAAAAACAAATGTGTGTAAGCATAAAAGACCAGAGATGCAGAGGAAAAACTTGAAAAGCTATATGCTAGTCAAAGAAGTGCAGTAGAAGACAGTGAAGCAGTCTGAGCCTTTAATCACTTTAGAACACTTCACAAAATAAATCAACTTGGCTAATAAAACAGACTACACTGTTTCTATCGTTACTCAGAATAGTACCACTACCCAGGAAATGTGAAGTTCAAAAGGGGCTTTGTGTAGAAATGGGAATGCATTCACAAACTGATTTAGGGCATAAAAAGAAATGTTACATATCACCGTTTAGGTTATTTTGTCTTGTGCCATTATTGCTATACTGATTAAAATATGCTCAGAAACAAAAAAAAAAACAGAAGAGACATTAACTGAGTTAAGGGTTACACAAATGCAATTATTTTCTGAAACTGCTTTGCTTTGTTAAAGTTCTTTTTCTGTTGTTTTACTTTGCTGTGTATTTGCAATATCTAGCATAGTGATAAATGAATGATATAATTGACATCTGAATGATATAATGTTCACTTAAGGAATGATCAGACTTACAGAAAGAAGCAGCTTTCTGAAAATAAGTTATTGTAACTCCCCAAGGTTTTAGCGATATGATAAGCATTTCTGCTAAGTGGTCCGCCCACCTACAATGGAGAGTGGGACAGTTGACCAGAGTGGGTGTGAGGCTGTGTGGACATGTCACAGGCATTGTTTTAGTTAGTATGAGCTCCAAATATCAAATATGGGGACACCTTACATTACATGAAAGGTGGAACACCTGGACTTGAAGGCAGGTTTGAAAAGGCAGTTCATGATCTAATGATTATCTGTGTATTCCTTCTTTCTTTGAAAATGGAAAGGATGTTTACATGCAGGAACAAAGAAACTGAACTGAAGACTAGGTCATACCTGAGTCGTTTCATTGGTGAATGCTGAACCTCCACACTGGCCAAGGAGGTGTGTCAGGGACTACTGAGCCATGATATGTGGATGCTTGCAGGCTGCAGGCTCTCTCTTTGCCATTTTCTATCTTGAGGAGAGGCCATGCCGGTCTCGCTCTCTCTTTCTCTCTCTCAGCTGCTCCATTCATGGAAAAGGCCAACCTATCTAAAGGCCATGCCAGACCACATTAGAGCAGAGACCAGTCAACATAGTAAGAGAGAGAGACACCAGGTGGTAATCATGTGGCATACAAGATGAACTGCGTATTATAAGATTGTATTATTTTACCAACACTCATTGCACTAATATGTTTTTTTGGGCATATTCTGTATAATACATGAATAAATACAGGTAAAATTCCATTACAACGAACTGCCAGGGACCGAAAAAATATTTTGTTGTAATGAAAATTTTGTTATAATGAGATTCTGTATTTGTTGCTATAGTGCTTTCTTTAACTTGCGTCGAGGCGTTTGCAATCAATTCAGTAGCTTCTTTTGCGTTAATTTTAATCTTCTCCTGTCTACAAGTTATGATGATGAGAATTTTTCTCGGCATTTCCTTGCAATAATACACTTTCAGGGTGCGAATGATGCCCAAACCCAATGGCTGAAGCACTGCTGTGCAATTGGGTAGGTGGAATTCAACCCAAACATTATCTAAATGCGGACGCCTGTTGTGAGCAGCACAGTTATCAATCAGAGTCCGAATCATCCTTTTCTTCTTCATATTGTGAGGTTTCTGAACTCTTTTGGTATCCCCACCACTCAACGGGAAAGACATGCTGAAGTGCGTCCCGAAGCGCGATTGCCGCGTCTGTGGAAGATTGTTTGTCTGTTGCCGGGGCAGGGCAACAGCAGGCTCACAACACTGCAGTGAGGTGCCACAGAAGCGAATCCTAAAAGATTGTGGGCGTGCTATAAGTCCCTGTCTTGCACCCCAAAACACGAGGCTTAGTCTCAGTACTTTAGTAAAACCAGCTTTATTCAGCTTGAAACAGGAACAGCAGGGTTATTTATTGTAGCGAGATCTGCCACACTCCTATACTCAGACACAGCAGTCAGGCAGAGTCGTGCCCAGGCTAGTGGCCAAGTACAGTAATACTGTTCACTGCATCACCCATCGAGATTCTGTTTGCTTCGGTGAAGAGCCGCCCCAGTGCTGTGAGCCTGCTGTTGCTCCGGCAACAGATAAACAGTCTTCCAAAGACGCGGTGATAGCACTTTGAGACACTCTTCGGCATTTTGTCCCGTTGACAGAGGTCCCAAGAGAGTTTAGAAACCTCACATTATCTTGAATGAGTGCCGCATTAATAGGAAAGTTTCTTGAACGAGCATCACTGAACCACATAAAAATGGCTTTTCGGCGTCTTCAAATTCGCATACATTTGCAACCCAAGATTTTTCTTCTTTTTTGGCTCAGTCTTTCAAGAAAGTTCCGGATTCACTGGCAAACGTCTTTTTTTTTTTTTGCCTCAATCGAGAGCTGCAAAAATTTAAATTTTTTTTTCTAATATGAACGTGTCTGCCATTTCTATAGGAGGGTGACAATGAGTTAAATTCCAATGGACGTTTTTCAAATGCTGATGAGCAATAAGCAAAAGGTATCACTGAAAACCACCGAAAACAAAAACAGCAAAAAAAAAAAAACAAAACTGTACGAGGAAAGTTCGAAAAAAGAAAAAAAAATTACAATGTTTCTGTTTGGGGATCGTTGTACACAACTGATCTGCAACCACAGAACTAACTGCTCTGTGGATGATTCATTCAAGCATTTCAAGGTCACTTCATTGTAATGAAAGTATCTGCGGAATGTACTTCATAGTAATGAGATTTCTATAGACGCGTGTCATATGGGGAAAACTGTCGGGACCATAAAAATACTTTGTTGTAAAGATAATTCGTTGTAACGGAATTTTACCTGTATGTTACTTTTACTCCTATCTGTTCTGGTATTCTGTCTAATTGCCGATCTACAGTAGCAGTAAACCTTGACAGTGTGGTAAGAATATGGGATTTGGGGAATTCTGTTATGGCCTATGTAAGAAAGAGTCTACAAGAGAAAACAACATCACCTTAGAACTGTGCCACGACAAAACAGTCATAATCATTACATGTGGGCAGGATAAAATGCTAAAATACACTTGGGTATTACATCTGCCACTTAGAAACTGATCTGCTTCCATCCATTTTCTATGCACACATTTTTCTTAGTTCAAGGGGCTTCAAAGCCGATCCAGGGACCAATCAAAGATTGGATGCTACATCCCCATGGTATCACTCACTCCCAGTACATTTCAGGTCTCCATTTGAATTAGCAGCAGGCCTTCATGGGCATACATTAAGAAAAATAATCTTTAATGCAAAAACACATTAAGAGCAAGCAAAATCAACAGTACAATTTTGTTCCTGTCAGAAAGGTAACAAAATCTACATTATTTAGTAAGTAGCAATAAACTTGTTGAAGCTTCCTTTTCTTACGACCGCTCATTATATAGGGGTGCATATGAAGTGCCATTTACACCAATCCCCGTCAGTGCTGTTGACAAGCGGGCTTAGCCATGAACAGAAATCACCATATTCATTCTTCAAGGTCAAATCCTTGCATGCTTTGTAAAGTTTCTAAAAACATTTGAAGTCACAAGCCTGAATGCTGCCTGCAGGAAAGTTAACACTGCATACCTTTGCATCTTTGTTTCTTTGGGAGCTGTCTGTAGTGTGAATTTGAACATTGTGCTCTGTGGGCTGTAGCTCCACACTGCATACATTTTCCTGACAACATTTTTTTTTTTAACAGAACCTTTGTTTTATAATAAAAACAAAACTGAAGGGCTTTGCCAAACAATATATTAAACACACATTTACTATATAATAAAACACTATGGTTCCTGTCCATTAGAGCAATATGATTGGTCAGTCTGGCTTTGGTGACATAATCGAAAGAAGTGTGATTTTTAGACAAACAAGGAGGAGAAACAGCATAGGAGGCACATGGAAGGAGTCGTCTTCAAAGATGTGAAGCATAAAAGAAGACAGGAGGTGAGTAAGGTGCCTCCAAAATAATGACAAAGTCTGAGAAGCAGGCTTTATGGCAACACATTCAGGAGAGGGAGCATGACGGTCAGACACATGCAAATGTACAGAAAAGGCGATGAAGGTACACGCTAGGCGAGAGAGAGAATATATTTTTAAATTATTCTGTTACCTATTTTCCACAGGTAGTGTGGTTAGTCCTATATAAAGGAGCAAATGCTGAAGTCAATATAACATTTTAAGAAAGATAAAGTAAACATTTAGAATAAGGTAGTAAGTTGAAAAAAGTTGAACCAAGACAATTAAGAGAAAGATCTGGGCTCTCATTGATAAAGTCACTGGGTGTACAAGGAGAGTATCCCAAGCGTTTCTAATCACGTCACACACTCATTACTACAGCTAAGTGTGCAGTAAACAAACGACTGCTCCTGAATTGCCACAGAACAGCACTAAGTTGTGGGAAGGTCAGACCACAACACATTTTTGTCAGTTTTGGTGACCTGTCTGGAATGGCACACCTAAAGATTTTGTGTTCTTTATGAATTGGTGCAAGAGAACTTCAAATTGTGCAAAATTCAATTGATTTACTGTATATATTTTTGTGTATATAGCATTTTTACTAAGTAACAATGCAGACTGTTTACATACTTTGCAGCTATGATTATAATAAACTTAAATAGTTAAATCTTATAAATGTCACTAACAGTTAAAAACTTCATGCTAGCATTGTTAATGCAAGAACTGAGATATAGCACAATGACAAAGTAAAAAGGAAAACAAAAGTTGAAGGTAACAATATTACTACAACAAAATAAACCTCTGGGGTCCACAGTCCGTTTTAATAGACAAAGTCACAGTTCTACACAGCTAGACCTGAGTTTTCCAAACAGGGCAACAGGTTGAGCAATGTCTTATTTATAATATTATATTTTATAATATTTATATTCTAGTTATATTATATATTTAGGCTAAAAGTAGCATTTTTCTTTAATTTTTTTAGCTATTCCAGAGTCAGTTTCTGGCAATGTATGCGTGTAGGTTGGGGCATTTTAACCCAAAGATTCTGAATTCAGCATTAGTTTCCACTAAAAAGTTGATTTATTATTGTAACATGTATTCTACAATGCCAATTTGATTATGGGCATCACCATTTTAGAAAGATCACGTCAACAGTTACCAAAGCAGTCTTGCACAGAATGACTCAGGACTACGTGATGCGTGACGCCACTGGAGCGACTGAATAAATGTCGGTGTTTGCATTTCTAGATCAGCTGTAGTTTATGACAAAAACTTAAGTGTCAGTGTGCAGCTGTTTGAGTTTCTTCTTGGTTATTTTTGGTACAAGACTTTTGATTTTTATTAACATTCTGAACTTGATGACATATTGGTTTTGACAATTGGTAACAACCTTGGCTAAATTATTCACTACAACTCATCAACCAACCTTTTACATTTAAAAATCCCTCTATTTTTTTGGAGTTAGTAGAATTTATGTTTTATTTATGCTACAAAATAAATGTCTGTTTCAGTTTTGATTTTCAGTACAGAACAAACAAATCTGCTGTGAGAGGTGACATCAGTTATCGGTCATGAACTTTAAGTACCTAAGCACAGAGTCCCAAAAACTGCAGCAAACAGCCCCACAAGTGGAAGGATTTGTCAACCTTCGGCTTGCAGATAAAGGGGCAAAAAAATTTTTTATAATTAAAAATATTTATTTCAGAAAAATGCACAGAAACAATGAAGCTCAGAAACCAAGCTTGGGGATGAGTGGTTGCTCTGAGACTTAGGATCTGCACTGGCAATCGGAAGGTTGCTGGTTCGAATCCTGTAAACACCAAAAGTGACTCTATTCTGTTGGGCCATTGAGCAAGGTCCTTAACCTACAATTGCTCCGTCCTGGGTATGATGTTAATCTGTATCCAGCACTGCATGTAGCCCTCCAACCTGCAAGGAAAAACCTGGGGGTTGGTGGCAGAATTGGCACTCCAGCCACCATAAAAAACCTCACACTGTTCCATTCCATCTGAACTAGTGTGGCGCTGAGGTGTCACCCTTTGCACAGCTGCACTTGAGTCCTAATCTGGCATCCTGAGTTGATTTTTCATGTAGTGGGTGCAGCAATGCGCTGTTTAAGTGCCTGCTCCTAACCTCTCTCTCTCTCTCTTGGGGATGAACTCTCGCTGAAACAAACTCACTCCAAGCAACTATATGAATTCACTTGAGTTTTTTGGTTCCAAGTCTTCTGACAACTGCAGCATCATTTTACAACTGCGTGTGTGCATGTGGCAGTTGGCTGTTTCTCTGTAAAGTATTAGTTTTGTGTTGCTCTTAGGGTTTTGCTCAATGATTGGTGTTGTATCAAAGCAACATGAAAAAAAAACATGGTTATGGATAAATCTGCTGCAAAAAAGAGAAATTCTAATGACACTGAAAGTGACAGTACAAGAGACTAAAAAGGGCAGATAGGGATCAAAACGGACATCCTAATAAGACAGAGTGTTCAACCTGTTTAGGCGATTCTGGAAAACCTACAAAAGATTTTGAACATTTATAAAGTTAGGAGGATTTAAAAAGTGGGATTTATGTGGTGTGGTGATAAGAACAGTCCTACTCCTTTGCGTTTAGTTTGAAGGGAAAAGCAGCTTAGTGCCAAAAAAACATTCTCAACCTTTTTATATTAAACATGGTCATTTACAAAAACAAAGTATGAAAAATTATAAAGTCATAATAATATAAAAACAGCACAGCATGGATTGCTTACTAAAAAGTTAAAAATTTCTGGCAATGCAATATAAAAGCAGAAATCCTGGTTAAAAATACACTGCTGTTTAGAGAACAAAATCCCAGCGTTCTATCGTTTCATCCTGCTTTATCACGTCATTCTACCATTAGAAATTGCTAGACTCGCCCTGACAAAAGTGTTATTTTTGTTAGAAAGGTTTGAGAAAATTTGGATGAGATATTAGGACAGCTTAGCTATTAACTAAACAAATGGGCCTGATGGACTGAATTTTTGACTTGTTTGTCAAATTTCTTATGTTCTTTAAGATATGACAAAAATGCATTTTTTTGTTGTGAAGTTGCTTCAGTTTTGCACATATCAGTGGTGTTGTGCATGCACTGAAACTAAAATCAGATTATTTGAACAAGTAGGATTTAATGTTAGAATGCTGGCATAGAAAAGCATGATGCTTGGCCTCAAGGGTTAAATTGATATAAAGAAGACTCCTGTGGTGGGCAATATAACTGGGGCAGAATGTGTCCAAGAACATTGAAAATTTGGTTCAGGATACAGTTGGAAAAAAGAAACCACATCAGCAATTCAGGTTGAGGAATCTAGTGATGTTAGTGGAAAAGTTCAACTGTTGATATTTATTCATGAAGACAAAAGTGTTAATGAGTACAGGTACTGCCATGAAATCCTTTTAAGTACACAAAGAGAAGCTATTTTTGCTGGAAGAAATTTCTTGGAATATGCACAAATGTTACTCCATCAAGGACAGGAGCCAAAAGGTCTTATTTGCTGGGTAAAAAAAAATGAAAATTAAAAAATAATTACAACATTTGTGTTTTTTACACTAAGAAGAAGTAATAGGAAGAATTATGGGTGAAAACTGGAAGGTACATTTGTTTTGGAGAAAACTGTGCATACATAAATTTTATTACAAACAGGCCTCTCAGATTTTACATCTATGGACACTTCTGTGATGAAATGGGCACAAACCATAGACATGCTTGTCTCCACACTGAGATATATTGGCTGATTAGGGGGTGAGTACCATATTAAGTTGCATATACAATTGAAAATGCAAAGCTGTATATATTTTAAGCATGAAGAAAACTTAAGAATGAAAGAAAACTGAGCCTACTTAAAAATTGAACTGTAGTGCACAAATCTGGCTTTTTATGATATACTGTATTTGAATTCCTATAGAAAACAAATTCCAATATGCAAGGAAAGAAAGAGAACATTTTGACCATAACAGACAATATTTCAGTGTTGACAGAATATGATGGTCCAGGAAAACTAAAGACGACAAGTAAGTAATATTTCAAAAAAAATCTGTGTTTTGACATAAAACATTTGATTTGTGAACACCTGGCAATGCTATGGGACAGGCTTGAAGGGGTCTTTCCAGATTTACATAGGGCTGTTTAAGAAATCATTCTTTTTCTGCAGAAGTTACTGAGAAGAGCTAAGAAACGACCAGAGTTTGAAGCTGAAGTAGCAAGAAACAGATATGGTCAGCTTCTGGATTTCACTGTTGTAAACTTTCCTTCCATGACTGAACAAGCTTTTATTATGTTGTTGCAACCACATATCTACAATATGTAAGGTTAGTTTTGTGATGATGAATGTAAAAATATTAAAATAATGTATGACAGGCCAGCATGACCAAGGAGTTTAAATGTTGTTTGACCAAACACTCAAATGGGATGTATGTGTGATCTAAGTCAGTTTTTCCCAACTGTGGGTCCATGGACTCGTACCAGTCTATAGTATATTTTTGCCATTCCTTGAAAATCAGTGATTTCTCAGGCCAAGTTTTTAATCAATGTGAACACCTTTCAGATAGCATTTTGAACAAAAAATTGCATTATGTTTTGTCCTATGCATCAGGTGTACATGCAACCTGGTTGCACAAACCAGCAAAGCAGAGTACCAAAACTTTCCAAATGTATTAAATATGAACACTAGAAATTCCAAAGGGGACCAATCACCTACCTCCCGCTCTCCAATCTAATGTTATAAACCTCAATGGTAGAATCTCTGCCCTATTAAGAACTTGGATTTAAAAAGATACTACTGGCACTTATTTCCCCTTGTGTCAAGGGTTGGACAAATTATGATACAGAATAAATCAGTTTATTATATTATCCACCATCCCGGTCTGCATAGACTTTCTCAGACTTTGTCAGTCCACAAGTCAAAAAGGTCAAAAACTGCTGATCTAAGAGACCAATCAAAAGTGGTGGTTCTGGAATCTCTGCTTTGGGGATTTTCACACAGCACTGTTCTGTGAGCAAAGGGGTCAGAGGAGGAGAATGGTCAGGCTAAGAGAAAGACCTCAAATACTCAAATAGCAGCTCTTAGCAAAGTGGCGTGCAGATAAGCATGTGAATGTTCAGCGTGTTGGACTTTGAAGCGGATGTGCTACAGTGGCAGAAGACCACGTTGAGGTCCCACCTCTGTCAGCTACTGACAGATTCTGATAAACTTACTTCAAAGTAGTGCAGTGTAACCTTTGATTCTTAACTACATTGTTATATTAGAAAGGTAGCATACTTCAGGGTGTACTCTTTCAGTCTATGACTATCAAGGATTTCAGAAATAATGGAAACAATGTCCCTTTTCTGTTAGTTTCACAGTAGGCCTCTGATCTTTCATAGATATTTTATAAGTGCCTTCCTTACACACGAAGGCACTATATTGTAATGGTGCAGCATTCCTTGACACGGATGTTTCTGCACTCTTGTTTGCTACAACAGAACTTGGGTAGTCTCATGGAATTGCTGATTTCTGTAACAGGGACTCAAGCTGCAATGGATTAAGATTGGGTATAAGACACAATTTTGGTTTTGTACAAAAAAGGCAAATAGAAAGGTCACTTCACATTTTTTTTCTTTGAATTTTATTTAAAGGAATTGCCACACTGTGGTAATCTTTATTTTAAAAAGTGTGATGCTGAGAAAAAAATATCTTTTTTAACAGGCTATAATGTGAACTGAGAGTAAGTGTGCCTTTATTAATTTACACTGCTGCCTAATGGTGTGTGAACACTTTCTCTGTAATTTCTGCTAAAGCCACTAAATGAAACAAGAAACAGCTGCATAATGCACCAGCAAGTCCACATTGGAATTCTGTGTCAAGTTTTTGGTGTATTTAACAGAATAAAGACATAAAAGTATTGGAGAAAGTCCAGAGAAACGCTACTAGACATATTAAGTGGTTGAAGAGTCTGTGCCATGAAGAAAGAGTTGGATTTTTTTTTAGCCAAAGCAAATACAGAATAGAAGGAGACATGACAGCAAAGCAAGAAAATAAGATATTAATAATTTAGGATGATGATGTGAAAGTTAAAAGAACTTATTCAATCAAGCCATGAGACAAAGATGCAGGGTGAGAGGTTGTTGAAAAATAAATGTTATACAAATATAGGAAAGCACTTGTTCAGAGACAAATAGAAAGTATTATCAAGTAACGTATGCAGTATGGTGGAGCTATGGTTACTGTGTTGTCTCACAACTCCAGAAGACAGACTTGAATTCAGGCCATGACCACCACCTTTGCAGAGTTTATACTTTCTCTAATGTGTCCAAGGGGTTTTCTCTAGGTCAGGGGAGTAATGCCCTGTGCCTTTGGCCCCGGCACAGTGAAACCCTGGGCATCTTTTACTTCATGAGCTGAGCCTGCAATGACAGAAACAGCACAGACACACCAACTACAAGTTTTGTAGTGTAAAAAAATAATGAATGATTGCACTTTATTAAATTATGTGCCTTGTTTTATAATAAACTAGATGGGTGTGTCCATCTGTCCACAGGTATATTACATTATGGTCAAAATTCTGGCACTGAGATTTATTTATAGTTATAACAAATGAAATTGTCTTATACGCAAGATGAATGGTAATCTGCTTGCTGAAGTATTGCCAGTACAGTATCTAAATTAGTACACGGAAGGAATATGAATTCTCCTTCATGATCATCAGTCATGATTTTGCTAGCAATTGAATGTTTATGCAGTTTTACAATTTGTAAGCATGTGCCATTACATAGGCTTTATTTGTCGACTGCTAAAACACAACTGAACTACTGCTATTCTTAGCGGAGCAGATGTATATGAGGTATTTTGTTTGACACATGCGTGTTAAATCAGTTGTATTGACATGAGAGTACCACTGTTGCATTCTCCTAATGAAGATGAAAAATTATACATAGATGTATACTATATGACGTATGATTTTGAAGAAAAATGAGGGTTGCATGAAAACATCACACAATGTACAATTTTGCTAATCTTTTTAATGCAGTATAAAGACTTGGTAACTCATGTACTCCCACTCCAGCAATGGCTTAAAAAGAAAAAGGGAAAACAAAAACACTTTTAAAAGTCCCATTGGACGGACATCCTTCAAAGTTAAAAAGAAATGGTAAAAATAACACCTCTTCAGTACCTCTGGGCAATTGGTTCAGTAACAGAAATAACTCTGTGACTGATTCCACACCTCCCTTATTTCTGTATGTTCAGATGCCAAATCACATTATCTTCATTTATTTCCACACATCCTCTCCCTCAGTTCACCTGTTCCTCAAAGCACACGCCAAACTTCAGTTATACTCTTCACTGTAATATGGACACCAATTTCATGAAATCGGTTCTTCCTTGCATTTTCTTCAATATGTTCAGCAGTGCCGAGTATGATCTGTGAGACAAAAGAACTGAAACCGATTACAGCGAGGCTACTCATCAACCGTCCCCTTCCACATGTCTTACTCAACTTTACTAACCTTCATAGAAACCACAAGTCAATTCTAAACCACCTTCTCCCAATTGTGTTGCTACATGCTAGCAATACGGCATACTCCCCACTGGTATGTAGTACAACTAATTAGCCTCGCTGACTCGCCCGTGAGAGTATGAATGCAAGAACTATCTAAACATTCTCTAGTGGATTCCTAAGTCACTCTGGGTCCCTTTCACATCTTGCTAACAATCAATTCCACACCGCCCCCTCCATGCTGGGAACTGAACATGCAGCCAACCATGTGAGCACCCGAGGTACAACACCATGCAGCACCTCCATCTCCAGGGGTCTCAATCATAAAATGCTGTCTGAAAATATGTGTATGCCGATAAACAGGAAAATTTGTGTGGGGAAAAAAAAAATCCCCACATTTATAAAACCTAACGCATGCACATTTTTGCGTTAATTACCTTTGTAAATAACACTCATCTTGTAAATGTGTATACGTGACCTGTCCTGAAGCAATCATTTGTGGACTAGGCTAATGAACTTCATAAATATGCAATCACAATGCTGCAGAACTTCATTGGCTGGTAGAGCAGCCTCCCTCCTGACAATACCCTGCAACCTGAATTCAAGAGTATCTGGTTACACCCCACAACTGAGCGCACAATATCATGTGTGATATTTTAGTGCTTCTCCTTTCCATTCTGGGGGTCAGGGAAAGGCATCAGGTGCCAGCATCTCAGTGGGAAGCCACATACTACCTGGCAAATGTAATGATGGGATTGCTAGTTTGAAAAACTGAGGGTTCAGCCAGTTACCTTACCAACATGCCAGGCTCCACATACAGTACCAAGTTAATAGAATGTAACTGCTTAAGGTTAACAAAAGTAGATTAATTTTTGTTTCTCTGTTACCATAGGAGAAGCAAACAGCGTTGTAAAGTTTAATTAAATATTATATACTGTATGTACACCATACCATACAAAACCTGGATGAAGCACCTTGATGGCTAGTTAATGACATACAACACAACAGGCATGATGGATGGTAGCTTGGCTGAGATATCTCTGACTTGTTGGTTGGTGAGAAGTAACAACAGGTAGCACTCTGTACATCATATTTATCACGTATGAGATATGTTTGTCATGTCAACACACATTATAATAACATCTCTGTGATATGAATTATTAGATGTGTGAATCATCATATAGCTGGTTTCACTACCTTTCTCTACTCAATCCCAGTTTCTTTGAAATGTAGATGGGTCACAGTTGCCATACATATATACGCATGTTCTCTTATCAAGTTTTCTTTTATAAACCCTGACTTCTGTGTATAAAACTGTGTATGCATATTTCAAGCCTCTGGCCACAGGTATGTGCAAGTATACTTAACTATTTATATTTCCCCTAGTCTATAAAAAGTTAAAATAACCCACACCAAGCTGACTTCTAACACAACTGTGATACGACCTGTCACAAGTGGTTTCCAAACAGATGTACAGACTGCACAAGGTGCCAGCAGCTTCTGAGTAGAACTGGAATCAAGAAATGTCTCTAAGACAAAAAAAATTCAAGCAATGGACAAAACCAGAAAGACAAAATGTTAGGCAGAGTGTTCAGGATATATACAGAGGATCGTGGTCAGGAAATTGTGTATTTTGAAAACCAAAATTAAAGAGAAACATGTAATCAGAGTCAAATATTAAATCATAAATCGCAGTCAAAATTAGTCTTAACCAGGAATTCAGCAACAACAAAGGATGAATGCAAAGATCTTTTGGGAGAATCCTATCTTGGACAAGCAAGAAGTGCAAGGCTTAACCTTTATATGTTTCACCTGGTGATGTCACATGCTGCACACTTCTGGTTGACATTGCCTAGCAACATCACTGCAACTGTCAACAAATAACTCTCAAAATGGCAGCGCTCACAAGAAAAACAAAATGTTGTTGGAGAACATGATTTATTCTTAATGTTGTTAAGAACATCTGAAGTGCAAAAACAAGTATGACCACTAGACTCCTTCATGTCTAAAACCCCGATGCAAAGTCTCTACTAAAAAACTAAAAGCCTAATCAAGACACATATGACATGCAAAGAAACATCAATCATAATAAAGAAATAAATAAAAATGTAGGGAAAATTATAGGTAACCAGAGGTTTGCAGCAGAGGAATGGGCTAGCTCTGTTGGTGGTAGGTGGCACTCAGAAGGACTGATGGTTATACAGCCACTGAACTAGAGTCTCCATCCTCTTCCACACTTCATCTCCATTGTTCCGTCTCATACTATCCTGATGTGAGACTCACTGCTGGTTTCCCAACCCTGTCTTCACTCTCCTATACCACATCCAAAGGCCTGTGCCTATGAGAAACCTCCTGCTGCTCAAACTGGTCCAAGATATTAATTCCCTTTTGTTCCACACCTCCCTAAGCTGAGGCATGCCAGGATCGAGACTGACCAGTACCCACATGCCAAGGCCAATGTACTTTCTTAACAAGTAAGTGCTCTCTTTTTACATCCCTCTTCAAATGCTCAGTGCTTGCAGCCTGCACAGTTTCTCCCTGTCTCTCTCATACCCAGTCCACAGACAATGAAAATACTTTTATTTTTAAAAAACATGCTTGGATACCCACCATTTTTAGATTGTTTTTAGATTGCCAGACTAACATGGAAGAATATACAGTGAAGAACAAGGACAACTTTTAGTCCTAATTTAATATGTTAAAGCTCAAAATCTACTTGTGTGTATATATTTACGTACATCCGGTATTCAAATCCACACCGTTGGATCAATCTTTGTCAATATTTTAAAAACTCCCTCATTTCATGCAGGTGAAAACTACAGACTTCTGTATGTCTCAACCCAAAATGTTGACCCTGAGGGTACCTTTCTTTGTTTTTTTATTTTTTATTTTACTACAGTTTAAATGACAGTGCCACCTGGTGGCTCTGAGCAAATGAAACACTAGACCAGACTGAAGCCAGACCAGCAGACCAGAGCTGGGTGCTGCTTCTATTAATAATAAATAAACATATCTAACATTTAGTTTTAATGTTTATTAATATTAATCAAGAGTGAAAATTTATTGTTTTGGATAGTCAAAAATGTTCAGTAGTCTTTGTCCTTCCTTAAAAAACAAATACGGGAACTGAAGGAATGCAGTAGAAGATTTACACTTAAAGTTATCAAATCCAACATAAAGATCTGCTATACCATGAAGCAGGCTTGGCCTTCACTTGGACTTATAGACATTCAGGAGCAATTTTCCTTTTTTTTTGTTTTAAAAAGAAGCTGCATGTAATTTCATAGTTCATAGTCTTAGCAAATTAGTAAACTGTTCATACATTAAAAATAATTCATTAAAGTAGCACTGGCATACATAAAAAAAGCTAAAAATAAACATTGTTAAAATCCCAAAATGAAATATTTGAGCTGGATAAGGAAATGTTACCATTAGCTTTTCCTGTTAATGCCAGGCGTACACTGTAATTTGTAGAAACCTTGGTCAAGTGACAACTCACACTGGACAGTCAGGACACCTGTTTTGAATGGTGAAGCTGTACGCGCAAATTTCAGATCTGATTTATATGCCACAATTTGGGGCCTGAGACTAAACGTATATATGGCCCCGACAGACAATTTTACTCATTGACATTTTGCGATAAAGCTTTATCAATTGAAAAAAAAAAAACAATAAGGCCACAGCCTTCTCAAAAAGTCAACAAAGAAAAGTAACTAGACACATGGATGGTTGAGGCTCAGACAAAACGGTCCTCTTTGTTTTACAGAAAGAACTGCAGGTACGTAAATTTATTTAATTAACTGTTGTGTGTGTTTTTTTTTTTAATGGTTATTCCAGCAAACTTTTTCTAACATACTCTTGTCATTGACCATTTAGTTGTACTGAATGTGTGTTGCTATATGATACTTTGTTTTTTGAAACCAAAACAGTGAAAAAAAACATGAAAACGACAATACCCAATATGCGTTCACTGCACAGTGAATTACTGCAAATTTGATGGCAACATCAAAAATCGGCTCATGAGACTACTCACACTACAAGGCATCTGACTGAAATTTCTGACAAGACAGAAATTCCTCCCATCGTGTGACTGCCCAATTGTAAGATGTAATCAGGAATCACATCCACTCTCGTACTACACATGAAACAACAGCTGATGAAGCTGAAATTCTGGTCAATTTAGAAAAATCAGCTGTCGGCTGCAAATTAGGCTAAAAATCATGCCAAAATTATACAGTGCATGACTGACATTAAGAGTTCATTACTTAACAATTTAAGATTGAAAAAATGGTGGTACTTCCAAGCTGTGGTGTTACTTTGCATTTAATACATATCATTTTATTATTTTGTTTACTTTGGTTTTTTTTTTTTTCAGTTTTCTGGCATGTTTTTTATTTCACTTGAACGGACAAAATTAATTTTCATGAACGTCATTTTTATTGCTTGAGTAGCGTCATATGATCAATTCAGTTGCATTATTCACATTGCAGAATGTGACTCTGTAAATATGGCAGCGCTTATATTACTTGTAGTCTCTCAGTGGAAACAATTAACAAATCTCTCAAGAACTTTAGTGTTAGTCACTTTCATTTCAAATCATCCCTAGCGTCAGATTTGGAGAACTCTTTTGCCATCTTCGACTTTGCTTTGTCTTTGCCCTTTGGTTTTGGTAGCCTGATCTCTTTGCCTCTTCTGTTCTGACTGCTGTGTGATTTTTGACCAGATTTCTGGTGTATATTTTTCATTTCTTGGTTCAATTTATTTGCTTACAATAATTTAGAAATCATGCACCTCATAACACAGTTGTTTTAAATTCCTGGAGGTAGTGAAGAAAGAGAAATGACAGAGAACTGCTGCTCTGGATACTGTGGTTTTACCTCCCACAACCCAAGATGTGTGTGATAGGTTAACAAGTGACTGTAAACTAGTCCCAAGTGCTTGAGTTTGCACAGTGATGGACGGTTTCTACCACAACTGCTTCCTGCCCTTTGCTCTGTCAAGATGCAACTCTGATTTGAATTAAGCAGGTTTAAAAACAGATCGACACATAGATGAATGTAGTCCCCTAGAGGTCTTGCTATCTTGACTTGCTATTTCAATGCACTTGATGAAAATGTTACATTGACTTAACAGCCTGTTCTCATCAAATCTTTTTCATGTTTAATTAAAAATACATTTGTTGTTATCAGGCTGAAAGCCAACAATTCCCAACACAATTCTAACTAAAATGATCTGTTCTTAAATGTTATGAAGACAGACAATTGTTTATGCCACTCTCAACCTGGTAAAAAACAAGCAACACAACATTCCAAAACCCACTTAATCCTATTTAGGGCCACAGGGGACCCAGAGCTACAGTAACATTGTTTCACTAAATAAATTAAGAAGTGGGAAGATGAAAAAAATGGAAGTATAAACAGACAAAGCGCAAGTGTTATCCCACTGAAACTTACTGTGCGGTATGTCAGTTTCCATCTGGCCATAGCATGGCTTCTCCACTTTCTCATCCAGAAAACATCAACTTATTCTTAAGAAGTCTAACTCCTTCCCATAAAGCTCTACCCTAAACATACAGCAAGAACTACAAAATTAGGGCTGTTCTTGTAGCAAGCAATCTTTAAACCTGCCTCACCTCAGACTTAACCTCTGGGGTCATCTTGAGAAGCATGGATGGTATATGGGATGCCCTACAAAATCCAAGTACCTCAGAATCTAGCAGCTCCTTCAGCAACCCCAATGAATCTTCCACTTCAAGGGACAGAATGATTTACTATGTTTTATGGGCATCCAGCAGTCTATAGTGACCAACATGGTCACAACTGTCCCACAGGGTGCCTTCTGCTGCTGCTCTTAGGCTTAGCTTTGTTCATTTTTCTGTCTTGTAATGGTGCACTCTGTGTGTCTGTCTCAAACGTACCCTGACATCTGCAATAATTGAAATTAATTCCCCTGTGCATTCCACTCTGCCAATCTCTAAAACACTCCTGTCAACCACTTCCATAGTCCAGTGATCCATTACTTGTCCAGCACACACCTACCTGCACATTACACTTTATACTTCTATTCTGTTTTTATACTTTATGCTGCCACCGTTACTTATATCTATCTGCTACTTATTATTTATGTTTATCTTTATACGTTGGTTTTATCATTTGGTGTGGACAGCAAAGAAAGAATTTCATTGTACAGGGAAACGTGTTTCCTTACTGTGCATATGACAATAAACTTTGAACTTGAACTTTGATTAGCCCCAGTGGTCATTCCCTTAATTACTGAACAAACTGTTTTATACAAAGCAAATATTAACAAACAGCCCCAGGTGACTGCAACCATGAGCATCTTCCTCTGCCAGAACATTGATAGTTATAGCCGAAGATGGACTAGTGCAAGTGAGGACACAACAGTTATGGTGAAAAATTGAAGAGTGAATTTTATTCAATCAAAAAACAGGTTTAAGAAATGGAGTGCATTCAAAACTCTTCTATAAATAACAATTCGTAAAAAACAATATTGCACTTAGTGGAATTGAGGAAGTTAAAATCAATAAACAAGAGCATCTATAAGATAGATAAAATTATAGCCTTCCTTTCTTCTCTGTTCCCAATGCTTCACTCTCTCTTTCACGTCACCCCAGCTCACCCTAAGGTCTGCTCCGCAGGGCTGAGACACCGGCAAACATCATTCATAATCTGACTCTTGCATAGCCACCTCCATCAGTAACTGCTGGAACAGTCCGAGCCTGGCTCCCTCTTCCTGCCATCTTCCATCAGTCCAGCAGATCCACTCCTGGAACGGCTCTGCTTATTCTCCTCCAATGGGCAACCATAGGCAACCCAACAGTTTAGCCTCCTTCTCACTCCCTGGCTCGCTCGCCTGCCCGATTCTGCCTTTCTCCTCTTTCTCAATTTTCTTCCTCCATTTTTCTCTCTTTTCTGATCTCTTCTGTTCCCCCCGACCTACTCAGACCTTTTATATAACTCTGTGAGTGTAGATGCTTCCCTAATGAACCACAGATCACTAATGAGGTATGGCTGTGCCAATTGTGCTTGCACACATGAAAGAGGAAATCAGACAATTCCCAAATTAAGCGCTTCGCAGTCATACCAGCTTTCCTCATTCACACACCTATTCTAACAAAGTCCAGCACCTGCTCTGGTCTGCCAATCCCGGACCTCAGACACACTTCACCACATAATAACACAGTATTTAACTCAAGAAATATTTTTTTGTAAAAAAAAAAAAAATCACAAGCTGAGCTCAGGTGGCAGGATCAAAGCGACTCACATTGGTGTGTATGTTAAAGAGGGCCATTGTTCTTTGAACCTGCAGTATCTAAAAATAAACTCTAAATACTTTTTAAAATATGTTAAAACTCCTACCCTGGTAAATTTAAAATTAAAACCTCAAATGAACAGAATCAAATAACAGTAAAGTCACGGACCATTTCTAAAAATACCAGACACTCCACTGAACAAGGCTCAATGTCCTCAAATATTTCTGGGACATGTTTTAGCAAAAATTAACTTGGTTTTCAAGGTCATTAGACTGTAATGGGAAAAGGATAAAATGTTTCACAACATACTGCTGATACAGCCTGGAAAGCCAGCTAAAAGTGAGCCCCATCAGCCCCAGTTCATAACACTTTTAAAAAGCAAACAATCAAAAGAGCTCTTGATTCTGGCTGTGCCCTCATTTTTGGAGAATGGTGCATGGAGCCCCGAGGGCATCCATTAAAAAGTGCAAACTGGTAAAATACATTTGGCTCATTCCATCAACTGCCAGGTTTCATTGTGATCACACAAAATGTCCTACACACCCAAAATGAATACTGCTGCAATGAGTACAATGCCAGGATTTCAGTAAAGTACCCACTGCTGCTCAGATAGGATCTACAGTAGAAATAAAGGAAAAAAAACATGGAAAATAATTGGATAGCCCAAAAATGGATGACCTGGGTTACTTAGTTTATTATGTACTGCATGCACTCACTCTTTTGGGCAAAGCTGGAAAGGGGAATAAATAAAACAAAAGTTTACAGACTCATGTCTGTACTAAATAAAAGGCAGCATGGGTTTATGAGACGAAGATCTTGCCAAGCTAATTTTTTACATTTTTTTGAATTGAACACATACATTCATCCATTATCCAACCCGCTGAATCCGAACACAGGGTCACGGGGGTCTGCTGGAGCCAATCCCAGCCAACACAGGGCTCAAGGCAGGAACCAATCCCGGGCAGGGTGCCAACCCACCGCAGGACGCACACAAACACACCCACACACCAAGCACACACTACGGCCAATTTAGAATCGCCAAGCCACCTAACCTGCATGTCTTTGGACTGTGGGAGGAAACCAGAGCGCCCAGAGGAAACCCACGCAGACACGGGGAGAACATGCAAACTCCATGCAAGGAGGACCCGGGAAGTGAACCCAGGTCCCCAGGTCTCCCAACTGCGAGGCAGCAGCGCTACCCACTGCGCCACCGTGCCGCCCTGAACACATGCAACATCATTTATTTTAAGATTTTTAAAAAAGCTTTTGATAAGTTCCACAACAAAGATTAATTCCTAAACCAGAAGCTGTTGGCATCAGATGTAACCCACAAAACAAAATCTCAGGTTGGTTATTTGGAAGGAGACAAAGAGTACAGAGAAGAGGAGAATGCTCCAGGTGGAGTGAGTCAGTGAATCCCTTCAGCGATTTAATCTTGGATTTTTACTGTTTTTGACTTACGTTAATGACACAGATTTGGCTATAGTTTGTAAACTTGTGAAACTCACAAATGATACTAAAACTGGATGTATAGAAGATACTGAGGAAGAAGCAAAAACAAGAAGATTTGAACAATCTTCAGAACTGGGCAAACACTTGGAAAATACAGTTTAACGTAGAAGAGTGCAAAGTGCTGCATGTGGGCAAAAGGAACGTCAATTATGAATACAAGATGGGAGACAATATCATATGGGAAGAAACCTGTACAAAGAATTTAGGTGTTTATATTGACACAACACTTTCATCACCTAAACAATGTGCAGAAGGGATTAAAAAGGCAAGCAAAATGTTAGGTTATATAGTAAAAACAATCAAATATAAACTGAGAACATTAAGCTTGGACTATATAATCCATTTCATCACTTCATGTGACCACATCTGGAGTAACTGTGTGCAGTTCTGTTCACCATGATACAAGAAAGACATAACAGCACTTGTAGCTGTGAAGAGGAGAGCAACCAGGTATATCCCAGGACAAAAGGACATGTCATACTCTGACAGACTCAGAGAATTAGACCTATTTGCTCTTAAGCAGTGGAGGCTGCATGGCGACTAACGACTAACCCAGGTCTTCAACATCCTCGAGAGGCACTGATAAAGCAATCCAGCTGAATTCTTTCAGCCTAAGGGAGAATCGTATACCCAAGAACACCAGTGGAAATGAAGAGGAAGAGCACTTTGGATTGATGCCTGGAAGCACTTTATGCAAAGAGTTGTGGGAACCTCGAGTAAACTACTAAGACATGGAGTTGAAGCAGAAACCAGGCTTCGGACTACAAACACTGAGGTTGTGGGTTCAAATCCGGCTACTGACACTGTGTGACCATGAACAAGTCATTTGACCTGCCTGTGCTTCAAATGGAAAACCAAAATAAGTTTAACCAATTGTATCATAAATGTTGTAAGTCGCCTTGGATAATGGTATCAGCCAAATACGTAAATGTAAATATAAACCATGACAACCTTTAAGAAGAATCTGGATGAGATACTAGAATAGCTTAGCTATTAGCTAAACACATGGGCTTGATGGACTGAATGGTCTCCTCCTGTTTGTCACATTCTTATGTTGCATAGTATATTTCTTTTTATGGTGAATAGGGTAAAGCATAAACCATCTTCTGCAATCAATTACACATTTATAGTAAAAATAAATTTTGACAAATTTTACTTGTCGTTAAATCTGGAATAACCTGTGGCTTTCAATGACATACAGTATAACCTTGTTATTAATATCTTACTGACGAGTCTTTGCCACAGAAAAAACTAAGAGCCATCTCAGTCACGAGGGCTGGAAGTGCCCTAGTCAGCCAGTTGTCAAGCAACAGATTAAGAGATAAATTACAAATAGAAGCTGGACAACAAGGTGGAAGCAAAGCTTTCCATTGGAGGTGATTTTTACTTACAAGCATCACGCCAGTGTGACGTCTGTCACCTATATAACTTGTATCTTTTTTCTGCTCTGTTGCAATCCAATGAACTTGAGAGATCCATCATTTTCAACTACCAAAGGCTGCATTGTTTCATGTGTGAGGCAAAAAGCCAAAAAAAACCCAAAAAGAAACACAACAGAAGTTCAGGACATGCTGTTATGACACAATCTCTTTGCCAGTTTTATAGTCCCCCATAAAAGAGAGAAAGAAAAACTAAACGAAATCCAGCTATCGGCATCCAGATATGCAGCTCAAGGCTGGAGAGGTTGCTTCAGTCATTTCAGCTGTTACAATCAGCTGTCATTTCATGGATGGATGCATGAGCACTTTTGGATTAAAAAAAAATACATTTTCAGTTTCTACTTGTGAACTTCTCTGAAAATAACCTTTCAGAGAAATTAAATAATATAAATTTCTGGAAAGAAACATTGCAGAAACATGCTGCAAAATGAGTAAAATATAAAAAGAATGCACAAGTGTGACATGTATTACGCAGTAAACAGTAGACATGTTTTGCATTTCATAAAAGAACTCTAAATTGAAGTTGTTTTAAATGACATCATATTATAAGAATTACTAATGCAGCCTTCCAACTTGAATAATTTTAAATGAATTTCCAAGTTGCAATTGTGTGGATGAGTCACGTTGGAGCAGTGGTAAAGCCAAGCTGCCTCCAAGATTCAAGTGTCCTACTGTACAAGTTAATCTTGTGTTCAGCTGACACCAATATGGAGACTGTATGGACTTTTCTCCTGGTCTTTGGTTTTCCACCCTCATCTTAAAGACACACATGATAGGACACCTGGTGAGGTTGTGTGATTGAAAAAGCATCACATCCAAGAGCGGTTCTTGTCTTGCGCACACTGCTGCATGGATTGGGTTTGGACCCTGATGCCCCTGAACTGCATCACACAGGTCTGAGCATGTTATGTCATGCTGTTAATGCTTGCAGGAGGAGGAAAAACAATGGACGCTAAATCTGCCGAATTTTATCCGTTAGTGTTTCACATTCATTTGTGTACTTAGAGAAAGTGTGTGACAGGATTCCAAGAGAGGACTTATGGTACTGTATAAGGAAGTCGGGAGTAGCAGAAAAGTAAGTGATGGTGGTACAGGCTATGTATGAAGACAGTGTGAAGGCAGTGAGGTGTGTGGTTGGAACAATAGCCTGGTTCAAGCTGAGAGTGGGATTTCATCAAGGATTGGCTCTGAGCCCCTTCCTGTTTGCAATGGTGATGGACAGGTTGATAGATGAGGTCAGACAGGGTCTCCTTGGACTACGATGTTCAAGGATGACAATGTGATCAGTAGTGAGAGTAAACAGCAGGTTGAGGCAAACTTGGAAAGTTTGAGGTATACACTAGAGACAAGAGAGGATGAGAGGAGAAAGATGAGAGTATATGCACATAAATGAGAAGGAAGGTGGTAGAAGAGTGTGACTGCAAGTAGCCAGAAGAAGAAGAACAAGAAGAAGGAGTGTTTCACATTCAAAGGTGTTGATTTCTCTGTTATAAAATATGCACATTTGTTTTAACGTCAACAATAGAATCACATACTATTCTTTGAAACACATCAATGGCTTGATCCACTCATCTGTGTTTAGCACCCACAATGCTGTGAGTTGGTTACTGGCCTGAATTCAGTCCTTAATTTGGGTCATCCTTGGCTACATGTGATTCCTGTAATCAAAAACTTTCAAAAAGTGGAGATTTGTGGGAGCTTTTATTGCTGTGCTTCTTACTAGCTAGCACATCTGTTTCTCGTTCAATAATAATAATAATTATTTATATAGCACCTTATTATACATTTACCAGCAACTCAAGGCGCTTTCCATAGATTAATCAATAAAAACGACGACAGTTGTTTTTACTTGGATTATTATCATTAATTAATATGATAATTTCTAATAAATGTAAGTATAATAAATACAAAATCAACCAGATATTGTTAAGCAAAATTTAACCACTAAAGTGCAAAACAAACCTTCACTCTTATCAGGAAAAAGATTTTCTAATTAAAATATTTATACATTTATACAATAAGGTTGACAATAGAACAACCAGATCTAATTAATATATATAAAAATAAATATATATAGTATGCATCTATATTTTACCTAGACAACCCATTTAGCAGAAGCAGTTTGATATTTTTGAAGTTAATGAAAAGATACAAAAGCAAATAAAACAGTCCATAGTGGTTTCAGTTGACTTAGGCCTGGGGTTAGTGATTGTGGATGATGGCGTAGATGTGTACGTGCAATGCCTCAAACTAGGAGGGCTCTTGCCGTACACCTGATTCCAGTTTAAGCAGGTCCAACAAATGGTTGCAGAGATGGATTCATAGGCACAGTGCCTGGGAGCTTATTACTTGTTTTTATTTTATTAAATAGTCAACCAAATGTATGTTATTTTCAACTATCTGCTTGTACAAGTACTCATGCCTAGAAGTTTTACCATTTTATTCTTAAACAACATTAAATCACAGTGAACTTAATTTGACTTTAACATTAATTAACAGAAAAAATGTCAAAGTGAAAATAGCTCTCTGCAGGTTAATCACAAATATAAAGCATAAAATAAATAATCTCACAAGTATTCACGCTTTTCCTGTCAGTATTTAGAAGGTGTACCTTTGGCAGCCATGACAGACTCGAGTCTTTGTGCTTAGGTCTCTCTCCATCAGTTTTGCTCATCTGAACACTGTACTTTCTCCATTCGTCTTTGCAAAACTGCTCGGGCCCTGTCAGGTTACATGGAAGTCCTGAATGAACAAAGTTTTCAAGTCCAGCCACAAATTCTCTGTTGTATTGAGATATGGACCCTGACTTGGCCATTCCAGGACATTAACATTGATATTTTTAAACCACTGCTGAATACCTTTGTCTTTATGCTTGAGGTTGTCGTCTTGCTAGGAACAAATCTTCTCCCAAGGTGTATTTTTCTTACAGACTGCATCAGGTTTTCCTTTAGGATTTCCCAGTATTTTACTGAATTACCGTATATACTCGAATATAAGCCGAGTTTTTCAGCACCCAAAATGTGCTGAAAAAGTCACCCTTGGCTTGTATTTGAGTCAGGTCCCGGAGTGAAAGAGCGAGAGAGACAGACAGACAGACACACACACACACGCATTTACACGCGAGAGAGAGAGACATGCACGAGAGAGACACACGCGTACGCCGTGCGAGAGAGACACACACACGTGCGCCGCGAGAGACACACACACACGTGCGCCGCGAGAGACACACACACACGTGCCGAGTGAGAGAGAGACACACACGCGTGCGCACCGCGCGAGAGAGAGAGAGCGAGAGAGAGGGCTGGCTGCATAAGGCAGAGAAGGTAGTTAAAGAATGCACCCAGCTTGTTTTTAAAGATTTAAATTATTGTATGGTAATTCTATTGGTATTTATTTTGATTATTGAAACTTACCAGTAGCTGCTGCATTTCCCACCCCAGACTTACTGTATACTCAAGTCAATAAGTTTTTCCAGTTTTTGTAGGTAAAATTAGGTACCTCGGCTTATATTCGGGTCATCTGATACTCGAGTATATACGGTAATTTCATCCTTACAAGCACTTTAGGGCCTGCTGCAGAGAAGCACCCACACAGCCTGATGTTGCCACCACCATGCTTTACAGTGGGAATGGTATATTTATTATAATGTGCTTACACCAAACATGTTATTTAGCCTGATGGCCAAAAAGCTCAAGTCTGGTTTTATCAGATGATAGAACCTTCTTCCAGCTGACTTTAGCGTCTGCTATGTGCCTTCAGTGTTTTATTTTAACAGTGGTTTTCTCTTTGCCACTTTCCCATAAAGCTGCACCTGATGAAGCACCTGGGTAACAGTTGTTGTCTACATGAGCTCTCCAATCTCAGCCACTGTGGCTTGTAACTTATCATAGGTTTCTTGGTGGGCTCCCTCACTAGACGCCTTCCTGCATGATCACTCAGTTTTTGTGGATGGCCTGCAGATGTACAGTTGTGCCGTAATCTTTCCATTTCATAATGTTTCTTTTACTCAGTTCCAAGTGATATTCAGTGACTTGGATATGTTCTTGTCCCCATCCCCTGACTTGCGTCTTTCAGTCATTTTTTTCTTGGACTGTTCTTTTGCCTTCATTGTGTAGGTTAGGCCATCATACTGACTCAAGTGGGACCTTCCACATACTAAATTTATACCACATTTAATTGAGACCCCAGACAGGTGATCTCCACTGAACTAATTATGTGACTTCTAAAAGCAATCAGCTGAGCCAGGTGTCATATTAAAGGGGTGAATACTAATGCGATCAGTTACTTTGTGTTTTATATTTGTAATTAATTAGACCACTTTGCAGAGATCTGTTTTCATTTTGACATTAAAGAGTCTTCAACTGTTCATCAGTGTCAAAAGGCCAAATTAAACCCCCTGTGATTCGGTGTTTTATAAAATGGAGAGGTGAATACTTCTTATTCAAGCTGTATGTGCTGCAAAGCACACCATCTTTATTTCTCTTGACACTTTACTTTTACATCAAGAAGCAACAGAGAGCACTTGCCTTACAGAGTCCATACAGCACCAGGAGTGTTACAAGGCCTCAGGTTTGTATCCTGTTTCTACATCAAGACCATCAAGATGTTTGAATTTATAATTGCCATTAAAATTTACATTTTTGACTGACTGCTGTTTACATTTACAAAATCCTGAAACATGTTGCATGTTTAAATTCTTTCACATGCATCTCATTTAACATGCTGGCTCAGATCTCAAGTGTGAATGCTTAGAACTCCCAGATTGCCTGCACTTTATCACTTCGTCTGCACATCCCCAGAAACAAAATCAGGGTGCCAGGGTGCAGCTGCAATCCCAAAATTTGGTGACAAATGGACCCTGAGCTTGCCTCCCTAAGCAGCAAAAGAGTGCCACATGGTAAGCTGCTTGTTTTCAGCTGGCGGCCCCTGAGATAATATCGACAATTTAGCTTGGCTTTTGTTCATAGCAGTTTTATCTTGGGCACATCTGGGGTGCCGTCTCTCTCCCCCTCCCTCTCTCTCTCTTTGTCTGTCTTGTCATCTACGAGACAATCAGAAATCAGAAAGCTGCGTTGCTTTTCTATTTTGATGGAAGATTAAAGCCAGGTGGGTTGTGGGGGGAGGGAATGTCAGAGTGCCAGGCAGATGCAGGCACAGTGTATTGGCACGTCATGTTTCTCTTGTCCTATAGACATGGCATGTCAGTCTCTACTACAAAGAGCTTCTTAATATGACCACTAACAAGCGATTAACAATTGTGGAATGAATTACATAAATTCAGACTTAATGTAAACCCGTGTGTTATGAACAATACTTTGTGTTGGCTCACACACATTACTGGTGTTGCACTGCTATCAGGGTTTTTTTCCTGGGTTGTACTTGTTTCTTTCTTTATTGTCATATTTGTCATTGTGACGATGCGGGTTCTACTCCATGCTCCCATCTTCCTTCTGGGAGCTCTGGACCCGACACCATCGGTAATGTCACCGTTGAGCTAGGCAGTGAGGCACAACAATGAAGCAAGGGGATGGTGCAAAAAGTGCAAAGTGCTTTTATTTAAAATCAACAAAATCAAAACAGTGTTCAAATAAAAGTGCAGTGCGTCATTAAATAAATAATCCGATAAAACGAGTGAACTAGTGGAGGTTAAAATCCAATAGAAAAAAAACAAATACTTTTAAAACCGAGGTTAAAACAATGGCTGGAAGACATCCTTTTAAAAAACAAAGCCCGGTGCCTTCTTTCTACTGGTGACTCCCCTGCTTCTTCCATCCAGGCTATACACCACTATTATTTATCATGGGGACGTGGATCAGGTGTGGCATTTAGCAGCTCCCAACATCAATTACGGATGCGGACGACTCCTCACCTGTGCACTTAAGTGAGGACCGTCCGCATCATGCATTACCCAGGAACCGCTCCAGCCACACATACCACGCCCTCTCTCTAAGCCGCAAGTGCACCGATTATTTATTTAAAAAGTGGCCTTTTTGACGGTAGCTGTGGACCTGCTACACCACAGTCATGCTTTGATTTTTTCTTCTGTTAGATTTGTTTTTTGTTTGTATTCTGTCTCCTCAAATGGTAGTCTATTGCTTGCATGGGGTCACCCCAACATCCCCACTCCTATAGTGGTGCATTGAGGTTCTAGGAATTCATTGTAAGTACTGTTTTTTGCATTGGATTTCCTGTTTTTTTTTTTTAATTTTCCTCTGTTCATTGGATTCGGTCTTGGATTCAGTATTGAGATTTGTTCGCCTAGAAATGCTTTCTTGGCAATTCTTTTTTGCCCTTTATGCACTTTTTGTTATATTTATATTTTGTAAAGAGATATTTTAATTTATAATTTTGGTAAGATTTGTCTCTACAAGCCAGAGTTGGATGGTTCTCTTATATATTTATAAATTTTACTTTAGTTTGAACATTTAGAGTACGCTCTTGCTTTTAGGCCAGTGTAGGCCGAAGCCAGCAGATAGTTTAGGGACTTGCAGTCTGGAGATGAGCCTCTTCAGTATAGGCTAGTGAAGGTCCTTGCTTGCTTTTGTGGGACATTTTGGAGACCTCCACCCACTTTCATTATGTTGCTGACTAGGCCTGGGTAAAAATATTGATGTTCCGATTAATCATTATTTTTCATTTAAATGATTTGATATCAATTCTTAAAGTATCAAAATCAATCTTGTGAATCTCTATCCTGATCAATTACTATATGCAGACTTTTAATTATCTTCGTTTTCAGAGTCCAGTCCAGTAGATGGAGCTAATGTTTCTGTTAAGACTTTCCACAAAAAAGCACTTGCATAAAATGGCATCCTCCTTAACTGAAATCTCTGTCTTAGACACTTAAATCAGATGTGTGGACTTACTGTGGAATCAAAAAGTGCGTTGGTAAAGAACAACTGGATAAAAGCAAAGCCATATGTAAGCTGTGCAACTCAGACATTAATTATTGTTGTAACACAACAAGTTAGGGAAATCATTTACTTTGACGTCACCCATAAACAATCTCAGTCAACATCTAATGAGTACAGCCTAAAAAGCTCCAAGCTTTCATTTAATTCACTTTGTGGCCAAAAAATAATAAAATGTATAGTAGTTTTTATCTGTAAAGATAGAAGACCCTACACCATTGTTGAATCGAGGGCTTTTGACAAATGATACAAGTTTTTGAACTACAGTATGGTATACCAGCCAGAAAGCAATTCAGTAAAGTTACTGTACCCAGGCTTTAGGAAGATCTTAAGTTATTTATTTACTAGACAAAGAGCCCGTTTTGAAAACGTAAGATGAAACAGGCACAAGTTTGTGTCAGCAGTGTATGAAGAACAAATGATAAGTAACGAAGAAGTTGTTTTGTAATGATCGTAGTCCGCTTTACTCATTACTGTACAGGCTTGTACTGTTAGTTGATGAATTTTCCAGGCCTACAGTATAATATTGAATGATGAATGTTCCAGTACAATATAGAATAGTAATAAGTATAAGCACCACAAACCTGATATAGGTGTATTGAATGAATGCGTAATTAGGCCTCGAGCTGTAGTCGAAATCGCCTTTCAGGCCTCTAGAGCTTTAATTGAAGTCGCCTTTCTCTTTGAATTTTTGCGGCCGTAAATCCGCCGCCTGCCGCGATGTCGGTCTCGTAAGGTTTTTCGGGCAGCTGCGCAGAAGGCGACTGCGCATTCGGCTTTGGACAGACGTGAGTGACTGAGTGGGTGAGTAGGCTGACGAATTATATATAAGATTTAGTTAATGTTACTGAAATTTGTCACATTATATTAATGTTCTGTAGGCATGGTTAAGGAATCTCTAAAAAAGCCACCACTTCAAATATATCAGAGCAAGCTATTTCAGTCAAGATAAAATTGATATCGAATCAAATAGGATCATTGTGAACAGGACATCAGTGCTGACACCCAGTCTTATTGTTGACTCCTTAACACAACACCTAGATCATCTGAAAATCACCAGCCCAGCTCATTATTATGAATAAGCAACACGGCTGCAATTGGCTAAACTTTAGCTATAGAGGACATATGCACCCAGCAAGCAGCACCACTTGTACACAATCTCAAACATGCACACACTGAATCACACCATCAGATAATAACCTCAGATTGACTTCCCATGAAAAATGGGGCACTTTCAAGGCATATACAAACAAAAAATAACGTGAAGACGCACAAAACTGGGGTATTTAGTACAAAAACAACAAACATAATGAAGGATAAAATGCAATCAGTCATGCGTTACTCAAATATGTGGGGGTTGGGAGCATGTGCTGATAGCGCATTGCCACACCCACCATACAACGAACCACCAGGATAGACATGGAGAAGACAAATCACCTAGTTGTTTGCACTACTGTCTGACCAACAGGATGCCATCTATTCTTTCCCACCAAAACATCACCCCAAACACCCCTCCTTCAATATCTGAATAAACACACATCCTCCTGCCAGCCTTGCTCTTGCCACTACCTATCCTCTGGCCTCCAGGCGCAGCCAGGTTATGGCCAGAAGGAACTTTAAACCCCGGATATGAACTAATTCTCAGGCTCCCTCAAAAAATACTTCTTAGGTCGGGAATGGGTTTAAGAGCCTCCTGTGGCTATCCGCCTGGCACTCCCCTAGGTACCCCTGTATTCCTAGACTCCTTCCTTGCCCACTGTAATGGGTAGCACAGAGTCACAAACAATATTAACTGATCTTCCTGCTAAAGAGGGGAATTCTGATGCCATCACTCACTACCCTTCTCTTATATGACTACACCCAGTGTTTTCCTATAGTGAAGGCCCACTTAAACTTACACAAGCCGTCACTGCTGGCATACTCGACACCAATGCACTTTATAGCCTGATTCCTGACCTAGCCTTCAAATACATACCCTTACGTACCCACCGGCCCTCACTCATCAACAGTAACACACATCTGAACCCCTAACCCCACACCCAATTTCTGTTATCCATGGCCTCATACACATTTTACATGAAATAAGCACATTGTGATAGTGTCACACCAAACTGTGAAAGCAGAGGAGCACTGGGCTGGCATCTGAATAGGGCAAACTCTGGCTTATCGCATGGGTCACAGAGCCTCAGCTGAAGGACATGAGGAGGAGAGGTGACTTGGCTTCAAGGCACATGGTAAGCCTGCATTTGATTTTCTTTCTCAAAGGCTAAACCAATGGCTTACAGATGCAAAGCAGCTTGCCTCCTTTCGCTGTCAGAGGTCTCCAGACATAAATTGTATTTTTAAGCCTGCTAATAATGAGGTGGCATTTAATCATTTCTGATGGGAATGTTTTTTCATTCTCAAGTCCGCCTGCTAGCAACGAAGGGCAATATTAAAAGGTCCCGCTGGCTGCAGTGCGTCTAACAGAGGCATTTAATAGAACTGCATCGAATGACAGAAATGTTTTTTTTTTTAATCCTGAATTACACTGGCACCCTTAATAACCAAAGGTCACACTCAAGCAGAGCTGCAAAATTAAACTTTTCCATTTTGTTCCAGGAAACTTAATTAGTAAGGACTCGTCTGCAGCCATCTTAAAGTGGAAAATCTGCTTTAATTAATAGAGCAGCCGCATATTTACATTGAGTGGCAGTAACCGGCAGCCGTGATGCCGGCACTCTTTAATGACGCAGTTTTCACTGTAACACCTTTGCAGCTGCGGACTTATGGAGCATTATTATGGCATAAATTAGCACTCCGCTACCAGATCTACTGGGCCTTACTGGAATGGAGCCAGCAAGAGTGCAAAGGAGCTGAGGAGTGTGGAAAAAGGGGGGTGAAACTAAATCTGATGGCAGGTTTACACCAAAATACAAAAAATGTATCAAAAAAAAAATGATTCACTTTCAAAGAGAGGCTTCCCTGATCTTCAATTTTAGCAACAATGAAAATCACAGACAAAGGAAACTGTAATTGTTTATTGAATAATGTCTGGCTTAGAATCTCAGCATCTTGCAAGCAGAACTCCTGTAGTTCATTAGAACATTAAAACATTGTCACGCATCGGAGGAGCACCTTCCAGATTTATCAGAGGTATTTCATATCACCCTAGGACTAAAGAGGACGCTGTCGCTAACTGTGTCATCTCCCTTTGCCTCCAAAGCACAGAGAAGACACCCCGTGAGGGTAAATGGCTCCGACCATCAGCCCCTCGAGGTCAGGGTGCTATAAAATCCGGGCTTCTCAGAGGGAAGGCATCTATTAGTGGACTGAGCTAACTGAAGGATGGAACTCTCTCCATCTCTCTCTTTGTCTATTTCTGAAATATTGAGTCACATTATTTCAGCCAGGAAAAGTAATAATGGTATTGACTGAACATCTGCCTCTGGAAATGTATTTTGTGGATGCTTCTATCCATTCCTGCTGAAAGCACATGCAACGTAAATTCATGAGCAGGCTGACAAGAGTCTAACAGACATGTGCAGACTACAAAATCCTTAACTGTAACCTGGTTAAAGTTTTACATGGCCACATAATTGGATTATTTACCAAGAAAGCAATCTTTGGGTTATTGGCTTCTGAGAATCCCGATTATCAATTTCTCTATTCGGAATAGAGGTTTACACGGCATTTTAGTAACCAGATTTCTGTGAATAAACGGGTACATGAAGTGCATGTAAACATGCTAATTGTCTTGCTGGATTACAGCTTTTGCCTAAGGGCCAGGATATACTTGACGCTAAGAATGTTTACGTGCATACATCGTGATTGCCACACATTCTCTGAACACACCGTCAGAAATTAACACAACAGCTGCACGAGTTGCAGTACCAGGAAAAATTTGGGTGGTGTGTGCATTCAAGTTTTGGTTTGTGATATAAGCATCATTATTTACTATCAGCATCTCCATAGTGGCAAACATGCCTGTCAGATCAGCTGCTATCAAATCGCAAGCTCTTTGAAAGTGAATGTGGAAACGTGCAAGACGAAATGGAAGCAAATTCGAGACAGATACTTTTGTGCAAAGTGGAAAAATGTCCGAGAAAAGAAGTGGGGATTCAGCCAGTGCAAAATAATGCAGTGTGACAGCAAGCTGCATTGCATTTCCAACAGGATCAATGTGTGCGCTTCGATGTTTGACGAATGCTTTGATACGGTGAAGCCAATCAAACTTAAATGCTGACATGCAATGGCCTCCATGGTGCTTTTCTTCATCCATTTCTCGCATAGGCAATACAAGGGTTGCATATTCCCTGTCGTAATGATGCAATACATATAAAAGTTTCACATATCAACTTCTGTGTCACTATTGCAGTCTTTTGTTTGCACCTTTGCAACAGCATCAGAATGCAATGAATTTTTATCTTTAGCATCTCCCTCAACTCACAACACAGTGAAACCGGACATTGTTTTCTCAAAATGATGATTTCTCACACTGCCACCTGATGGAATCCTCCAGATTTACATTAAGTACTGGCACAAGAACAGTCATTAATTACACTGTTTGCGTAGAAACAGCATCCACAAGAGAATGTGTCATGTAAAGTCAAGCATATTGTTAAAATACTGTTGTTGCCTTATTTACACTTTTGTTTTGACAGTTAATATTATCTTATTTTGTTTTTTTAACGGGAGCTGCCACTTTGAGCACCCACTGCTGGAATTCAACAGTGGGATGCTAGGTGCCATATCCCTGGAAGTTGCACTAAATGATGTTATTAGCCTGGCTATATTTAAGCTGGTGTCCTGAGTAATGTTTTGTCCAAGTTCGTGGATACTTTCTGAAAGTCTGGTGCTATTTCTGGTATTGATTTCTGGCAAAAAAAGTAAAGCTTGCATTTATCCTATTTTGATGTTTGACTTACATTTTGGATTTGATAAAAGATGGCCTTGCTTTTCTGAGTTAGACCCTGCCCATTTCTGACTTATGTTCCATCTTCCAACGAAGTGGCCAAAGCACATAAGTCCTGAACAGTTTGAAAAATGCCCACCAGAGGGGGAAATTCAGTAAAAAAAAAAAAAACCTGGCTGATAACACAGAGAGCTACTCAGAATCTTTGTAAAATAAAAGATGTATTCTTAATGAAATAAAGTGAAGCTCTGTGAAGTAGAGAAAAGCAATCCAAGACAAAGTCTCAATATGGTAATCCAAGGCAAGGTCAAAAAAACAGCAGAAGGTCAAACATCCAGTGATAACAAAAAGCAAATTATACAACACAATAAACACTCCCCACCATCCTAGTGCATTTGAATGAACCACCATTTACTGTGTGAAACCCTCACCTACAAAGGGATAAGGGCAGGTGGCCCCACCTCTATGGGAACCACCCACAAAATACATGAAACATAAGAAAAGACAGATTATATACGTATGTATTGTGACGGATGGTTGGGGCCCATGCCCGGCCGGGATGCCCCTTTGGCACTGAACCCAGGGAAGCTGCCATGGGAGGCTCATTACGTTCCCCGGAACACTTGGTAGCAGCCTCCCTGAGTGGTATCGGGGCCACAATCGTGGAACACTGGAGCTCATGCCTTTTGGGCTCCATGGCCACCGTCAGGGGGAGCTGAACGACTTAACGAGCCCATCTGGGCTGTGATGAAGCACACCCGGAAGTGCAGCCAAATTAGGCTAATTACCACCTGAAGCACTTCCAGGTGGACTATAAGAGGAGCCTGCAGCCACCACTCAAGGAGCCAGAGTCAGGAGGAGGGAGACAAAGCTGCCAAGAGGAGTGGAGGAAAGGAAGAGTGTTTTTGTGGTGGTGTTTTGTTTGGTGTGCCTTTTCGGACTGTGTTGTGCCTGTTGGACACGGGGAAGACGTGCCCCACAGGTGAGGAAAATAAAAAGTTTATTTGTTTTACGTGCGCCTCATGGTGTCAGTCTGTGTCGGGTTGGCACCCATATAGCGCCTTTTCAAAGAATATATATATATATATATATATATATACACACACACATACACACACTTAGCGAACACTTAATTAGGTACACCTGTTCAACTACTTGTTAACACAAATATCTAATCAACCAACCACATGGCAACAAATCAATGCATTTTGGCATGAAGACATTGTCAAGGAAAACCTGTTCAAACTGAGCTTTGGAATTGGGGGAGAAAGGTGATTTAAGCAACTCTAAATGTGGCATGGTTGTTGATGCCAGTTTCAGAAACTGCTGATTTACAGGGATTTTCACGCCCAACCATCTCTAGGGTTTAGACAGAATGGCCTAAAAAGGGAAAATATCTAGTGTGCAGCAGTTCTCTACGTGAAAATGCCTGGTTGATGCCAAAAATCAGAGGAAAATGCCAGATTGGTTCAAGCTGATAGAAAGGCAACAGTAAGTCAAATAACCTTTTGTTACAAACGAAGTATGCAGAAGAGCATCTCTGAACACACAACACATCAAACCTTGAAGCAGATAGGTTACAGCAGCAGGAGACCACATCGGGTGCCACTCCTGTCAGCGAAGAACAGGCAACTGAGGCTACAATTCACACGGGCTCACCACAATTGGACAACAGAAGATTGTAAAAATGTTGCCTAGTCTGATGAGTCTTGATTTCTACTGAGACATTTGGATGGTAGGGTCAGAATTTGCCATCAACAACATGAAAGCATGGATCTATCCTGTCTTGTATCAACGGTTCATACTGGTGGTGGTGGTGTGATGGTGTGGGGGATATTTTCTTGGCACATTTTGGGCCCTGTTGTTACCAATTGAGCATCATTTAAATGCCACAGCCTACCTGAGTATTGTGTTCTATAGCATCTATTAGTGTATTTTGATGATGATGATGATGATATTGGTACAAATGGCGATGCCCAGGGAAAAATAAAACCTCAACAAAAAAGGTGTAAAATAATTTCTAACAACTGAAAACAATTTATTATAAAAATAAACACACAGTTCATATTCAGGACCTCAGAAAACAGATCAAGGCTTAAGAAGAGAGCAAAATCATTAAGCGCATACATACTCCAAATATTTTTATTTGAAAATGAGTGTTCGATCCCCCTAACTGCCAGAGATGCTGAGTACCATGTGATTCAAATGTCAGCAAAATTCTGGCAACAAGGAGAGGCTGATCCTTTATGACCCTAATTCATCTCATTTTTGATTGAATTAACCCTTGGGCAAAATATTTTATGATTCTGCAGCAGGACGGCTAATGGATTCTCTGCAATATATGCGTAAGGAGACGACTTAATGAAGAAAATGAACCTTGGAAATCACTAGAAATTGACAGCTCCGTTCAGAGCCAAGCAGGCAGGTAGTAAATGAAGTTTAAGGTAAATGAATAGGAAAGCATGTCTGAAGGATTGTAATTAGGTTTTGGGGAACAATGTACGATTGTACTAGTGAAATGTAAAATTACATGAAACATAATTGTCCCCAACCAGACAAAGAACTGAAACTACAAAAAGTTAAATAGGATGGTCAAATCTCATAGTATACAGTGTACCATGTACTTGCAAGGCCACAAATATTTTCAGCAATTCTATTTTCCACGTTATATGAAGGGTATACTAGAGGTTAATAATTTGACTGTAACAAAAATGCCAGTGGGAGCAGCAGTGTGCCGCAATGATTAGGTCTGCTGCTTCACAGCTCCAGAAGACCAAATTTAAATTCTACCTCAGATGAGCTTGCAAGTTCTAGCTGCTGTTGCCCGAGTTATTCTGTGGCTAATCACATCCCAAAAATGTGCAAGTGAGGCAGATTCGTTACCTGGCTCTCTTCAGCATGAGTGGGCTATGTGACTGACTGGTGCCCCATCCAGAGTTAGATTCTACCTGGTGGCCAATGCTATTTGGGTTAAAGCAGCTTCAAAACAATGAATGGATGGAAAAACTCTAACATCAGAGAGTCCTGAACCAGTTCAAATGTAATGCAAAAATTACTGTCAAAAAGTTTAAAGGAGGAGAAATGTGAGGAAGAGATGTTGTCACTGTCAGGCTGACGATGTCGTAATTTACTGGACGTTCCTTCAGTAACAAAGCACCCCTTGGCTTAATAAAGTTAGTTTGTCTTTTAAATGCCAGGCAAAGCAGTCACACAGTATCTGCTTGATCACAGTCAAACTGGTCCAATAAATGTTAAATGTCATCTGCCTGGCATAAAGAATGCCTAGGAGAAAAAGGCTAAAGCTGAAAAGCCTTCAGGGTCTCTGCTTATCACATGCAGGTATACATACAGTAAGTACAGAGAACAATTCCTATTTTGATGCAGGAGACATGCACATAGGCTCAGTTTCACAGTGGGAAAACAACGACTAACCAACACGTCCCACCTTTCAACTCAGCCAGCGTGTGTGAAAATCACACCAGACCATGAAAATGAAGCAACACACCTGAATTTCACACCAACTCACTGACTGGCATTTCAACAAGTTTTTTTTTTTTTTCTTTTTATACAGAGAAGACTTAATTAAGGTGATGAAGAAGATCTGTAAGAGTACGTTTGACAAATAATTTTTTAATGTTGACGATGAATAGAATATGAACAACTGATAAACTGAGATGCGGTGGGCTGGCTCCCTGCCCAGGATTTATTCCCGCCTTGCGTCCTGTGTTGGCTGGGATTGGCTCCAGCAGAACCCCGTGACCCTGTGTTAGGATATAGCGGGCTGGATAACGGGTGGATGGATAAACTAAGAGAACTAATGTAAGAGCTTGTGTCCCATTTATCAAAAACGTGGAAAATTTGTTTAAGATAACTCACATTGACTTTGTTTTAGCGAACTCCATACTTTTTTCAGTCTACTCACATTCAGGCCTGAATACAAAATTCTTGACTTGTCTGCCCCATATGCAGAAACTCTGGCCTCTATTGGGCCAAACTGAAATTGTGACACCATCATAAACCACCATAAATTGAATAGCCTGGTAACACAGCATGCACAGTAGGCTGATATGCAACTCCTGCTTAGCCCTAGTTTAATGGGGAAAGACGTGATTCTCAAATGACAATACACATCTGGGGACAACCCATTAAAAACTGTGTAGTGAGCAGTGGCGAAATCCTGCTCCGTAAAGGCAACACCTACAGGGCTTCTTCCTAAAACACAGTTCCTCTAGTCCACGGGTTTTCAACTGCCATCAGGCTATCACAGAGAAAGCAAAAGATACTGAAGAAAAGACACTGCGAGAAAATAAAAAGCTAAAATTACCGTTATTATTCATTCAGGAGCTCAGCAGCACAATGTAACTGAAGCAAAACAATTAATTTTCACTTTGTAATGAGCGCTGCGACAGTGGAGACAGACAGACAGACACACACACACACATTTAAGAAGTGCCTCTGTCTGCTATGGTATCTTTTAACTATTGTATCACTATAAGACATAACTACAAATGGAGTTTAGATAAGCATTGCGGTCTATGGATATACAACGTGTTTAAATGCTGAGGCTATATTGTTATAGCATGTTTGCATTTCCAATTAGACAGTAATGCTCACATTCTTTAATTATTTGTTTAGACGTGCAATTGGAAGATGTGTGCAGCCTTCTCCCTGATTTTTCTGATGTCATTAGACAGACTTGTTGATTCGGGTGTTTTAAATATGCAATCTGTATCTCCTGTGACTCTTCGATTTCAGCTCTCTTAACAGCAGTTCTTTTGACTGAGTGTGACACACCATTTACTTCAAATGTATATTTTGCAGTTCATATTTTCACATAAATAGCTGCCAATTCTTTCAAGCTTACATCATCTTCTACAGTATCATTGTAATTCTAAACAACAATGAGCACACACAGCACCTGCAACAACATATCATTCACATTTATCATTCATCCATTAATGCCATCAAATGCCAGCATATAATCTGATGCTACAAAAAGGTTTTCTCCTTGCATCAGGTTACATTTATTTTTAAAACATGCAGTGTGTTTTCTGCACTTGCAACACATATTTATATGTCTAAATAAGGTATTTTTAGGAGACTTTAACTGTAGAAGGTCCATCATAAACATAAGCTTGTAGACTGTCGCACCAGGTTAACAAGAGAACCTCTGATCTTTGTTGTTCAAAATCAGCATCCCTACTTTGAGTGCTGCCTTCATGAGGCATTGGATTGGTTTAAAAATGTGACATTCAGTAAGCCGTCTAATTGTTCCCACCCAGTTTTAAACAAAATTCACTCATAGTTGTCTCCAGCTGTGTATATTATATGCCTGGCTTCAGCAACATTAAATTTGCAGTGTTCTAGACAGTTTGTGCAATTATGCCATGATGGGCCGGCAGCACATTAAATAGGTTAGTTATGCCCTGTAAAAATGCTGCTACTTTTGTCTAGGGCTTCTTATGACCTTAAACTGGATAATTTATATAAAAACTCAATCAAAGTAGACAGATGTTCAAATGCAAAGATGCCAAGAGAAATAACCAAGACAGAAACATGGTTATGCCTTGCCTCTACCGATGCCACTGGTCACACCTCCCGCCTGAAGTTTGTCCATCACCCTGAGTTATGCATGTCGCTGATTGGTGGCAGAATTTATAGGCAGATAGTAAAGCCGGACTTTCTTCAGATTCTGATGAAGTAAGCTTTTTACAGCTGTTCTCAGTTTTTTTCTTGACTTCAGCCTTGAATTTTTTTTAGACTTAGCAGCAGTACTGGTTGGCATTTTTAACCTCAGCCTTTGACTCGCTTTATGTTTTTGACCATTTGCCGAGTTTTGGGCCACATATACCATTCTAAACCTCTCCTTGCTTATTTGTGTTATCTCGTCTGTCAGAGAATTTTCATATGCACGCCAGTCAAGTCACGTGTTTGATTTTTATTTTTTTTTGTATGTCACCAGCTACTGTCCTCCATCTCGTACCAATTTCACCGTCAATGCAGGATTAGTCACGAATATTGAAGAAATGGATGAAGATTAAGAAGTTTGTTGGTTTTGTCAGCCAGGTAAAAAATTCAAAGTCAAAGACTCACACCTCTGGCTACTCGGTCATGCTAAGAGCTGTCCATGTAATTGTCTCAAGTTGTTCAAAAAGAATGAGTCTCGAAGTAGATCAAACATCAGCGCCAGTCTATCAGATGTAGACTACATAGCTATCATTTGCTTTTTTTTTCTGTCTATTTCAACTGTTAAGTAGACAGTACTCATGCTTTCCCAAAACTTTAAATTCTGCTCTATAAACAAACACCCAAACAAATAGTCCATACTCAGATATCAGTAACATCTCAAAGCCGGATGTTTCTAAGTATATACAAAATCATGAAGGGTTATGCATTTGTAAATGTTTACGGAAACACTAAGAGGACATTCCTGCTATCCATCGCATTCACAAGCAGGCAGGCAGCTGATAATCCCATTTTTATTTGAACAAGATGAGTTTGTAGCCAAGGACCCCACGCTAACAGGCATGCCAAATGCCTACATTCAAATTGAAAAGGGCACAAATGCCAAATGCGCCAATTTATTTAACCACGTCATTGTCAGTGAAAGCCAAAAAATGCAGACACGCCATTACTGCTGCCAGTAACCACACGACTCACATATTAGTCAATCACGGCACAGAGGCACTAAGCTATTTTTAAATACTACCTGCAAACTGCTTCAGCCTTGTCTTGCTACTGATGTTTTTACATTAAATAAATCCAACCCACAGAGCTTAATCTGTTTAGCTATTTAGTGATTAACCAGATGCTTACAAATGTACACTACATGCCTTGATATTAAATGATGTGGTTTTGCTACACTCTATGCCTGTCTTAACATCTGCAGGATTTTGACTAGTGAATGCGAAAAGGTGCAAATTAGAAAAATGTTACGATTTTGGAGGCAATAAATATAAAAGTAAAATATATTAACCATAATCTTTTCATTGTCAAGCAATGTGATTACAGTGAAGAAATCTGGCGGTCTCTCTACTTCCTCCCATAATTTTAAATGCATCTGTCATTTTTCAATCTCCATTTACTAAAGATGAACAGATTCAGTCTTTTTCTCACAGCTGACCTTCTGTGGACTTTCTCCAACTCTATTACATGCTTCTTGTCTGACTGAAATGAGATCAAAAAGACAGCGATTGTCCCAGATGTGGCCTCACTTGTATATCATATAGAGCTGTCTATCCTGTTATCTGAACCTGCTTAGTTCATTAAAAGAAGAGGTGCTTATGCCAGCACCATAGGTCAGAGCATATGAGTGAGCCCCAGACAGGACACCAGTCTATCAAACACACAAGTTTCATTGTGAACGTGCCCACAAAAGACACTTTAGCTTCCAAAGGTTCTAATTTTTTTTTTAAAAGCGGACAAAATTAATTACAGAAATACCTAAATACTGTCCCTAAGCTTATTAACCTTTTTTTTTTTACTAGTGCACCCCACAATATTTGGAATCCGAAACAATAGCTGAGATGAATCTTGTTCTCAGTTTCCCCTGACTGCAAGGGCTGAACCGCATCTAGCAGTGGCTAACACTAACATGAACGGAGGTCTCTACAGTGTTTAAACCTTTTATGATCTTAATCAGAATCCTCAGAATCTGAATAAGTACAGTGCATCCGGAAAGTATTCACAGCGCATCACTTTTTCCACATTTTGTTATGTTACAGCCTTATTCCAAAATGGATTAAATTCATTTTTTTCCTCAGAATTCTACACACAACACCCCATAATGACAACGTGAAAAAAGTTTACTTGAGGTTTTTGAAAATTTATTAAAAATAAAAAAATTGAGAAAGCACATGTACATAAGTATTCACAGCCTTTACCATGAAACTCAAAATTGAGCTCAGGTGCATCCTGTTTCCCCTAATCATCCTTGAGATGTTTCTGCAGCTTAATTGGAGTCCACCTGTGGTAAATTCAGTTGATTGGACATGATTTGGAAAGGCACACACCTGTCTATATAAGGTCCCACAGTTGACAGTTCATGTCAGAGCACAAACCAAGCATGAAGTCAAAGGAATTGTCTGTAGACCCCCGAGACAGGATTGTCTCGAGGCACAAATCTCGGGAAGGTTACAGAAAAATTTCTGCTGCTTTGAAGGTCCCAATGAGCACAGTGGCCTCCATCATCCGTAAGTGGAAGAAGTTCGAAACCACCAGGACTCTTCCTAGAGCTGGCCGGCCATCTAAACTGAGCGATCGGGGGGAGAAGGACCTTAGTCAGGGAGGTGACCAAGAACCTGATGGTCACTCTGTCAGAGCTCCAGAGGTCCTCTGTGGAGAGAGGAGAACCTTCCAGAAGGACAACCATCTCTGCAGCAATCCACCAATCGGGCCTGTATGGTAGAGTGGCCAGACGGAAGCCACTCCTTAGTAAAAGGTACATGGCAGCCCACCTGGAGTTTGCCAAAAGGCACCTGAAGGACTCTCAGACCATGAGAAAGAAAATTCTCTGGTCTGATGAGACAAAGATTGAACTCTTTGGTGTGAATGCCAGGCGTCATGTTTGGAGGAAACCAGGCACCGCTCATCACCAGGCCAATACCATCCCTACAGTGAAGCATGGTGGTGGCAGCATCATGCTGTGGGGATGTTTTTCAGCGGCAGGGACTGGGAGACTAGTCAGGATAAAGGGAAAGATGACTGCAGCAATGTACAGAGACATCCTGGATGAAAACCTGCTCCAGAGCGTTCTTGACCTCAGCCTGGGGCGACGGTTCATCTTTCAGCAGGACAACGACCCTAAGCACACAGCCAAGATATCAAAGGAGTGGCTTCAGGACAACTCTGTGAATGTCCTTGAGTGGCCCAGCCAGAGCCCAGACTTGAATCCGATTGAACATCTCTGGAGAGATCTCAAAATGGCTGTGCACCGACGCTTCCCATCCAACCCGATGAAGCTTGAGAGGTGCTGCAAAGAGGAATGGGCGAAACTGGCCAAGGATAGGTGTGCCAAGCTTGTGGCATCATATTCAAAAAGACTTGAGGCTGTAATTGCTGCAAAAGGTGCATCGACAAAGTATTGAGCAAAGGCTGTGAATACTTATGTACATGTGATTTCTCTGTTTTTTTATTTTTAATAAATTTGCAAAAATCTCAAGTAAACTTTTTTCACGTTGTCATTATGGGGTGTTGTGTGTAGAATTCTGAGGAAAAAAATGAATTTAATCCATTTTGGAATAAGGCTGTAACATAACAAAATGTGGAAAAAGTGATGCGCTGTGAATACTTTCCGGGTGCACTGTATATCAGTCCTTCATCCTATAGAACCTTTGACCCCTCGGTGATTGTTAGTGCCACAGTAAATCACAAGGTAGCTTCAGGGAAATACCAAAACTTTATCTTAACTTATTTATATTATGGTATATAACTATATCTATCTGTATCTATATCTATATATATATACTGTATCTATCTATCTATCTCTATATATCTATCTATATATAAACATATATATATATACAAAACCCAGGCATATCAAACACAAGGAATTAAAATAGAAGAAAACATACAACCTGAATGATTTAAATCAAAGTCCATACAGCATGCTTCACACAGATAGTTTTTTGACACTATAGCTCTTGTAGTCTGTATCTTCTAAATTCAGCCAAGATGCTCCTTTAAAATGCTACATCATCTTTTTCCTCTTAGGCCATCTGAGATGCTGGCGGACATTGGGTTTTTACTGCAAGTGGCTAATCTGACAATAATGCTGAAGAAGGGCTTCAAAATCCTCTCCTTTCTAGGGTGCTTTGGTGGCTGATTATGCAAGAATGAGCAAGAGATGAGTCAACTGAAAATTGGACAGCTAATAGTTTCCAATTGTCTTGGTACTTGTCAGTGATAGATAGATAGATAGATAGATAGATAGATAGATAGATAGATAGATAGATAGATAGATAGATAGATAGATAGATAGATAGATAGATAGATAGATAGATAGATAGATAGATAGATAGATAGATGATACTTTATTAATCCCAAGGGGAAATTCACATACTCCAGCAGCAGCATACTGATAGACAACAATATTAAATTAAAGAGTGATAACAATGCAGGTATACAGACAGACAATAACTTTGTATAATTTTAACGTTTACCCCCCCGGGTGGAATTGAAGAGTTGCATAGTGTGGGGGAGGAACGATCTCCTCCGTCTATCAGTGGAGCAGGACAGTGACAGCAGTCTGTCGCTGAAGCTGCTCCTCTGTCTGGAGATGATACTGTTCAGTGGATGCAGTGGATTCTCCATGATTGACAGGAGCCTGCTGAGCGCTCGTCGCTCTGCCACAGATGTCAAACTGTCCAGCTCTGTGCCTACAATAGAGCCTGCCTTCCTCACCAGTTTGTCCAGGCGTGAGGCGTCCCTCTTCTTTATGCTGCTTCCCAAGCACACCACTGCGTAGAAGAGGGCGCTTGCCACAATCATCTGATAGAACATCTGCTGCATCTTATTACAGATGTTGAAGGACGCCAGACTTCTAAGGAAGTATAGTCGGCTCTGTCCTTTCTTACACAGAGCATCAGTATTGGCAGTCCAGTCCATTTTATCATCCAGCTGCGTGAAACTACTTCTTGCTAAATATAATGACATGTTGACTTTAAGTATGAAGAACTTACGTTACACCTTCTTACAAGCACACACACACTTTTTTTAATCATTTTAAAAAAAGTTAATACTATTTTATACCTGCATAGCATTCTTAAGTGTGATAGAATGAAGTGTGACTTTTTAGCTGAGTTTCTGTCCAGAATATAGCAGAATGAGAATGACAGAGGATGGCATCTGTAACTTTTTCTGTTTCTTGATGATAGTCATTCATTCAAGTCCAAGGCACTTATAATTTTAGGCTTTGCTGCCATAGCATCATCTTCATTTATAGCAATTGTAAATGAAGATTAAATTAATTAACTTTGAACCATCTTTATAATGCTGTCATGTATCGCCACTGGCAATGTGACCTGCAGTGATGCTTGTGAGCCCCATTCCCCTGATCCCCTACTGTAGATCCTTTCTGTGGCCAATTACTCAACAAGCTATCCAATTTATTAATGTGGGATTAAACATTTATTTGTGAATCCACAGTATGCCATAAAATACAAAAAAAAAAAATCAGTGTTCATGGTGCCAACCAGAAAAGGAAAAACTGCAATTATGAAATCCAGTCATACAAAAAAAGAACAAATTCTTGACTCAAAAGCACACAAATTGTAATAGAAGTAGTGTAACTGACACACAGGACAGCCAGGAATGATAAATGGGTCAACACTTAAAAAAATTCAGAAATATTTGCTTTATTACAGGCAACACTGAGTATTTAATCAGGTTCATGAATAAGCCCACTCTCTGCTCAGTTGACTGCATTTTCTCTTAATACTAATGCGGTGTACTCTATGGCATCCCTCTTTCCCATCATAGTATTATGTATTTCTTGAATTGTATAAACCTGCTATTTTGTATCAGCACTATCTATATATATAATTCACTAAGCAGCCGACCATGGCACGCAAGACAGAGACCATGGCATACGTGCGACAGAGCCACGCCTGCCAACTCTAACCCTCCTCCCGCGTCATGGGATACGCACGACCGCGTCCACCCTCGCAAACTGTTTTACACGCTGCATACAGCGATTCCCATCCGCGACAAACATGCTACTTCTTAGATGGTCCTGCAGGAACAGGGAAAACCTTTGTCTACAAAAACCTGATTCATACCATACTAAGAGCATAGTGTTTTTGTTGGCTTGCCCGCCTGCCTGACTGTTACCAGCATTCACCGCAATGTATTAGAGTGTAAAACTATTGCAGCTGCTACCTCACAAACTGTCCTTATTCCCCGGACTTCCCTGACCCCATCAGATTCAAATTTGCCTTTTACTTTTACATGCAGACAATTTCCTGTTAGATTAGCCTTTGCAATGACAATTAATAAGGCACAGGCCCAAACTTTCAAAAAGACATGCCTCTATCTGCCAACTCTAAGACCATGGGATATGCACAACAGAGCCCGGTCCGCCAACTCTAACCCTCCTCCCGTGTCATGGGATACGCATGACAGAGCCCCGCCCGCCAACTCTAACCCTCCTCCTGCGTCCACCCTCGCTCTCGAGGCATGAGCATGCAGTGCGCATGGGGTACGCATGACAGAGCATTGATCTTAGTCATGGAAGCATAGTCATACAGTCTGCTCAACAATACGCTGACTACATGAATACTTCCAGAGTTTATGGTGGCGAGGCAGAAATTGTGGCAATGTCCCAAATGCTTCCAGCTACTATCTCCATTCACTTCCGAGATATCCCTGACCCCATCAGAATCAAATTTGCCTTTTACACGCAGACAATTTCCTGTTAGATTGGCCTTTAAAATGACAATTAATGAGGCACAGGGCCAAACTTTCAAAAAGATATGCCTGTATCTGCCAAAACCAGTTTTCAGTCATGGACAATTGTATGTTGCTCTCTCCAGAGTGCCATCTTTTCATTCACTCACAGTCGTATCCTCAAACCCACCCCATTTGGACAACTGTGTCTTTCAGGAAGTGTTCAGCCATCAATAAATAATTATGCGGCATATGATACGCTGCAGGTTGGCTAGTATAAATAAAATCTCCAAGCTGTGAAGGTCCATGAGAATTTTTTAACATAGCATAACTGACCTGCAAACATCTGAACAGCTGTTTTCAGGCTATGTCCTTTGGGAGGACAAACATGGTTTCAAAAATTCAGCACAAAATGCAGAAGCAGCTTTGAATGCACTGTCATCAAACTGCTCATTAACTAAAGAAACAGAATGTATTTTCACTTGTGAACTATAAAGACTAACCATTCATCATACATGAAATGATTAGCTGTGCAGCAATGTCCAAAAAACGAAACAGATTAGTTGGCAACCATGCATACTCCACATAATGCATCTGCTCATCTTTTAAACATTTATATTTATGGAAAGGAAAATAATGTTTTTAATATTTACACTGTATGGCCAAAAGTTTGTGGACACCTGACCATCACACCTATATGTATTTGTTGGACGTCCCATTCCAAAACTATGGGCATTAATATAGAGTTAAATTATTGAAGACATAACATTGTGCACTCTTCTGGGAAGGCTGTCTACAAGACTTTGGAGTGTGTCAGTGGGAATTGGTGACTATTCAGCCAAAAGACCATTTGTTAGGTGAGGTGCTGATGCTGGGCAAGAAGACCTACCTTGTAACTGACATTTCAATTCATCCTAAGGGTGTTCAATAGGACTGAGGTCAGGGCTTTGTGAAGGCCACTCGAGTTCCTCCATGTCTTTATGGACCTGTCTTTGTGCATATGAGCACAGTCGTGCTGGAACAGAAAACAGCCTTTGCCAAAATGTTGCCACAAAGTTGAAATTGCACAACTATCTAAAATGTCTTTGCATGATGTGGCATTAAAAGTACCCTTCACTGCACCCTTCCCACTTTGTTGGCAAGGCGCTACATTTACTTTCAATAGCTACACAATCAGCGTATGTAACCTTATTATTCAGAGAAACCTGATTTCTAAAATGCCACATAAACCCTTGTTCCGATTAGAGAAATCAGGTTATCAGCCTCTAAGAAACCTGACTAGCAGAGGTTGATTTCTTGGTGAATAATCTGATTAAGTGGCTATGTAAACATTTAACTGGGTTACAATTAAGGATTTCATATTCTGTGTGTGTCCACAGCACTCTGTCAGGATGATGATGTATTTCTTTCGCACATGGTTTCAGCAGCCACGAGTATAAATGTCCACAAAATAAATTTCCAGAGGCAAATATCTGAGGGATCATATTACGGCTGAAATAATCTGTCCCAATATTTCAGAAATTGCTAAATTTATGTTTATGAGCTGAACGTTCAGTGCTAAATTCAGCAACACAATCCCGAGAGCAATGAGGTTAACATATTAAAAGTAACGCACATTATGTAGTCCGATTACTTTTTAAAGTGACGAGTAACCTACTGCATACTTTACCAAAGTAAAAATCTCTGCATTATTATTTCAGCAGTACTGGGTGTAAAGCAAGAAGCACACGTACACTGGGTCTTTAGCAGGGCAACATCGCACAACCAAGCACAAAAGAGTGTAATGTGTGCAAACCCGGAAAAAGAAACCTATAAATAAAGCGTCAATCTGACAAAGCATATTTATCAAACACAAGAAAATGATCACAGGCACAATGCTTATTTTCAGGTTTGTGGCAGGCGATGATGATGTTTAGCTCTTTTGCACAGTTTCATGATGTTGGAGAATTTTTCCAAAGGAGAACTCCAGAAGATTACTTGCCCATGTAAACACTGATTATTAAGAAACCAGGTTTCTGTCTTACCCAGGTTATTCTCCTTAACCTGATCATGTAGGTGCATGTAAATGCAATGAAGCAAATACACTTGTAAGTGATTGGCAGGAATTGTACCTACTGACAAGAGGAAATTTTACTGCAACATATCCACACATTCTGTATAACTGAAGGTTAAGTAAAAACCATGTGTCCCAGCTTTTGTGATTGTGATACTGCATGGGCTCAGATGGCAATTTTGACTTTGAACACAATTAATGCACAACCACAAAGCAGCCTATACCATTTTTAAGAGCATGAAAAGATCTCCAGCATGCTTTTCTTGCTGGAGAGTTAGTAAGCACAGAAGAGAATCTCCTGATCTAATTTGGTAAAAGTCACTCAGATGAGGATTACTGTCTAAGAGGACAGCTGGACAGATGAATTCCTGACCTATTTAGAACCTCTCAGTAGTCGCCTGGGTGAGCTGTTTCTTCCAATTTAACAAGCTTGACAATGGCCTCCGACCAGGCCTTGAACAACAGACTGCAGGGAGTGGAGTTCAAGGAATGGGTGGTGGTGTCTTCAGTTCTATTTAGTTTATATACACACAAACCTCTTTTCACGACAGATTCTTCAGTGTAGGCCTGCTGTACTTAGACCGTCACTTTTCAGAGCTGTTTCTTGTCATTTTTTTTCACATTGTTTGCAACCCTACATGATAAATTAGCTCCACTCATGGAAGACAACACTGACATGCTTTCTGAATGCATTTGACCCCCCAAGCAGGTCACCCTGCCTCTCTTTCTGTGATGCCTAAGCTAGTAAACATCATTAGGAGCCATCAGCAGTTTCAGAGAATAATTCTACTGTCTAATTGAAATCCTATCTGTATTAGGCCTCATTTTTCTTGACTTCTAAACTTAATAGAAGGATTTAAAAGAGGATTGCAGCATTCAGGCACACCCTAATGCCTTTACTGAACTTTCGGTTGAATTAGGCGCCTCTTTGTTCTATTTTATCAATGTTTAAGGGCAAACATTTTGGTCAGTTTTAAGTTTTTAGCTATTTATAAACATGTGTCCAATTTCATGAATGAACAATACAGGAATTATTGTACATACATGTTCCAAGACTTACAATTAAGAGATCCAAACATCCATCCATTTTGTAATCTTCTTATGCAATCCAGAGTTATAGGGAGATCGTGCCTATTCCAGCAGCGTTATGTGAAAAGTGGCAGATGATTCTGGACAGAGTGCCAGTTCATTACTCCCACACTTCCTCAAAATGGGTCAAGTTACGAGTAACCAATCAAAGTGACTGTATTTTTTATAAGAGAAAAATCTCACAGAGACAAAAGGAGAAAGTGCAGACTCCACTACATCAGGTCATATCTGATGGAGTATGGAGTCCAACTTCTGGTCCAGGTATTGGTCTGGTCACATCTTGACTAATGCAACTCATGAGCTGCCAAGCCACTTTATATGATTCAAAATGTATCTGCACATTTTGGGCTCAACCAGCCAAGGCACAACCACCCCTCACACCAGCACACATAAAGTTCAAATCTTTGACGGCTACTAACAGAGAAGTCAATGGATAGGCACCTATGATTATGGAAGAGTTAATGAGGTCCTTCTCACCCACTCAGCTAGTGGGCAATGTCTGGTGAGACTTCCACTGCATAGCATCAAATCTCAATCCAAACTCTTCAAAGTGTAGCTCCTAGCTGGTGAAACAAGCTGCCCATCTCCATCTGAACTGCAGACTCCTTCACTCTGTTTAAGAAGCATTTGAACACTCTCTTCTTATGTGAAGATCTACTGTATGTAAATGATATTTTGATGCTAAGTTCTTAATTGCTAATACAAGAGGAACTAGCCTGATGTTGTTTAAAGCTCTCCATTTGTGATGGTCAACTTTGTAAACTTGTTCTCTAACAGTTTTTCCTAAACAGTCACCAAACTGATGTTTGATTGATTATGTTAACCTCTTTTGTAACTAACTTTGTATAAATTTGTCTGCTAAGTGAGTAATGGCAAATGTAAATGTAAAGAAAAAACTGTTGAATTAAAGTACTACAAAAAGAATGTTAACTTGTGTGCTAAAATTAAACTTGTAAAGACGGCATTGTTAAGCAAGATACTGCAGGCTATTTATACAAGAATAGAGAAACAAGAAGACCAGTTAAGTAAGAATCTAATGAACAGCGCAGCCTAAAAACCAACAGGTAACAGCCATCCAGGAACAGAGTGAGACACCTTTGATTTAAGCTCTTAAACATCCACCACCCAATGAAAACTGTACAAACTACAAGAGACATTGAAGTATAAATAAGCAGACATTTTCTGCCTTCCCTGGCATTCCTTATCTAACAGAAGATGGATGAACTCCATTATCACTACCTGGCATGAATACTTCAGTCTCATTGACAAGAAAGGAAACCTATATGAGACAGGAGGACTGTGGGATTCAGGTCCCAAGAAGGAGGTCTTTTTTTTTTTTTTTTCATTTTCTTGGTTCAAAATCCGTGTGCTAGAGAAGAAATTCTAAAATATGACAAACAAAACATATGTTGCAATAAAATAAAACTACAAGATTTAAAGAAGTCATATAATTGATCCCATATTTTACTAAAACCGTGCTAAACCCCCAACCAGACTCTCACCTACAACAGAGAACTAATTAGTAATAAAATAAGGCCCACTGTATATTATACAATTTCTTATTAATAAAAACCCGGAAACACAGCCAGCAGTTTAGCAATCTTATTTCAGAATAGCATTAATGAAATCTTGCCAAATTCTAAAGAAGCTCTGTACTATCCCAATCACTGAAAATTAAATTTTTTCAAGTTTTAGATGATATAAAATATCAATTTAACCATTGAGTTATGGTGGGGGGCCATCAGATTTTTCCATTTGAGCAGAATTAGTCGACATGCCAAGTGTAATAACTAATAGCTAGTTTATTACAGTCTAAGCTCGTCTGGAATAACTCCAAAGATTGCTGCAAGAGGATTTTCAATGATCATACATCCTACAACATCTAACAGATAAGAAACACTTTTCAAAAACAGTCCCAAAACATATGCCCAAGCGAGGCCAGAACTGACTTGGCATTATTCACAACTGAGGCCTAATCTCTGAAAATTTTGAAATGGTTTTATGTTGAAAAGGTGTGTTGGATACATGATTTTCAACTGTATTTAAACATGTTTTTCTAAAAGAAGAAGAAGAATTATTATGAATTATCAACTTCCATTCTTTGTCTGAAAGTTGATGGAGAGATCTCTTTACCAAAGGTGGTCTAGAGGTTAGCACTGTGACAATATCTGATAAAGTCTGGAAATGCTGCCAATATTCTTCTCCTTACTAGTTAAATATTTCTAAGTATGAGCATTGGTGGTGGATTAAGGAAATTTGACAAATTATTCTTTTACAGAGTTCCGAACTTTTTAAAAAAAAAAGGTGCAAACACATAATCAATATAAAGATCCCTGAATTTTAAGATGCCTAGTGTGAGGCCAATATTTAAAATCTATAGTCCAGTTTAATAGCGGTCTGAATAAGCCTAAGCATTTCATGAAAAAAACCACAGTTCTTCTTCTTTCAGCTGCTCCCGTTAGGAGTTGCCACAGCGGATCATCTTCTTCCATATCTTTCTGTCCTCTACATCTTGTTCTGTTATACCCATCACCTGCATGTCCTCTCTCACCACATCCATAAACCTTCCTCTTTTCCTCTTGCCTGGCAGCTCTATCTTTAACTTCCTTTTCTCAATATACCCAGCATCTCTCCTCTGCACATGTCCAAACCAACGCAATCTCGCCTCTCTGACTTTGTCTCCCAACCATCCAACCTGAGCCGACCCTCTAATGTACTCATTTCTAATCCTTGTCACACCCAATGCAAAGAACCATAGTGTAACATTGTCAATTCCACTTTATCCAATCCAGGACTATACAAATACAATTATGGAGTGATAAGGATTAAAGATTGTCTGTCAGATGTCTCATGTTGTATGCACCACAACAAAATGGAAAAAAAGAAAGGGCCAAGATTGCAGCAGAACTCCCCGTACTAGTTAACAATTTGTACAGCAAAGGCTCCATTATGCAACAGGCTATTGGCCGTCAGAAAAAGGGGCAAAAATTACTGCACTAGAAAGTCAGTACTCAGTCACATAATTTGACATGGCCAGTGATTTTCAGTCATTTAAACTGACATAGTCCAGTGTAGGGATGCGGCGTATATCTGTACCACAATAGTTCCAAAAATGTCAAAATTTTAAAATGATATGGCACCAGCGTTTTAGGATTTTTGGTACCAGAAATAACAGTCAGCTTTCCCTTCAGTTCCAGACTTCCCCCACAGATAGATAGATAGATAGATAGATAGATAGATAGATAGATAGATAGATAGATAGATAGATAGATAGATAGATAGATAGATAGATAGATAGATAGATAGATAGATAGATAGATAGATAGATAGATAGATAGATAGATAGATAGATAGATAGATAGATAGATAGATAGAAAGAAAGATAGATACTTTATTAATCCCAAGGGGAAATTCACATACTCCAGCAGCAGCATACTGATACAAAAAAACAATATTAAAAAGAGTAATAAAAATGCAGGTAAAAACGGACAATAACTTTGAATAATGTTAATGTTTAGCCTCCCGGGTGGAATTGAAGAGACGAATAGTTTGAGGGAGGAACGATCTCCTCATTCTGTCAGTGGAGCAGGACGGTGACAGCAGTTTGTCGCTGAAGCTGCTCCTCTGTCTGGAGATGACACTGTTCAGTGGATGCAGTGGATTCTCCATGACTGACAGGAGCCTGCTGAGCGCCCGTCGCTCTGCCACGGATGTCAAACTGTCGAGCTCCATGCCTACAATAGAGCCTGCCTTCCTCACCAGTTTGTCCAGGCGTGAGGCATCTTTCTTCTTTATGCTGCCTCCCCAGCACACCACTGCGTAGAAGAGGGCACTCGCCACAACCGTCTGATAGAACATCTGCAGCATCTTATTGCAGATGTTGAAGGACGACAGTCTTCTAAGGAAGTATAGTCGGCTCTGTCCTCTCTTGCACAGAGAATTAATATTGGCAGTCCAGTCCAATTTATCATCCAGCTGCACTCCCAGGTATTTATAGGTCTGCACCATCTGCACACAGTCACCTCTTATGATCACGGGGTCCAGGAGGGGCCTGGGCCTCATAAAATCCACCACCAGCTCCTTGGATTTGCTGGTGTTCAGGTGTAGGTGGTTTGAGTGTCACCATTTAACAAAGTTGTTGATGAGGTTCCTATACTCCTCCTCCTGCCCACTCCTGATGCAGCCCACAATAGCAGTGTCATCAGCGAACTTTTGCACGTGGCAGGACTCTGAGTTGTATTGGAAGTCCGATGTATATAGGCTGAACAGGACCGGAGAAAGTACAGTCCCCTGCGGCGCTCCTGTGTTGCTGACCACAATGTCAGACCTGCAGTTCCTGAGACGCATATACTAAGGTCTGTTTGTAAGATAGTACATGATCCATGCCACCAGGTATGAATCTACTCCCATCTCTGTCAGCTTGTCCCTAAGGAGCAGAGGTTGGATGGTGTTGAAGGCGCTAGAGTAGGATAGGAACCAGAGGAATCATAGGAACAATGATCTGGCCTTGGATTTGAACCCTGGACACTATACCTGTGAAGCAGCAGTGTGAATGGCTCCCCTTACAAAGAATCATTCCTACCAAATTAGTTTACATATTGAGTAAAAATTTATATTTTTCAATGAAGGTGAGTAAAAGTAGTTCATATCAAAGGACTCGAAAGGCCAAGTAAATGAATTTTATCAATAATTAAAATGAATGAATTATTGAATAAACATATATCAAGGTTATGTACTCCAAAACAAAGATCCAATGCAGTCATTTGGGGTTGATGGAAGGTTAATGGATTTTTTTGAACAATCAGACCAAATTAGATGCAACATGGTCAGCAACAGTTCCCCATCCCCCACCACTAATTCCAGCTGCTGCCCACCTCTAAAATGACCTCCATCAATGCCTTAACCATAACTTCGCAATTACCCTTTGCTCCAAAGGGAACAATCCACTACAAAATAAAGACCAAAATTATGAAATATTACCATTAATTTAAGTAAGGAGGCAAACCAATCCATACGTAAGTCAGCTCTACAGATTGTGGTCCACTCTGCCATCAATCAGAGCACAACATGCTGGAGAATATGAGATTAACAGCATCTTTACATAGTTGTCAGTTAGCATCAATAACAACTAATCAACCAAAGGAACCTGCTGCTTCCACTGGATTCAAATTGGATTTGGTTTTATCCCCCTTTGTGGGTGATATTTGGAACTGATGGGGTTAATGTCTGAGCATATGTGATTGGGGAATAACCAGTACCTTTGATTAGCTGTATAATTCAACAAGTAGTCAGAGAAAAAAGAAAAACACAGCCTCCCCTCTGTGAGCAGCATAAACATGATTAGAGTTCTGCTGAAGCCGTCAAGTCCAAAATCAACAAATCTGTTAAGTGTTTTCATTACCACTGGAGTGTGTGCTCGTGAGTGTGATGAAGAACTGGAAATTAGGGAACAAAACCTCAGCAGAGCCAACTGATGGCTTACTGTTGCCAGGGGCAACCCTTTTAAGTAGCCCAGGCCTCAATCACAGTATTGAAATGCGGAGAGTTTCCTAGAGACTGCTATGAATATGTATGTGGAACATCATCTACGACAACTGTCAAATGTCAGCCTTTTGCAAAAACTATATTACAAGACTATCTGCCTTGATACTGGGAAATGTCATTTAACCTCCGGGCTCCTCAGCACCATCTCTCAAAGATTTGAGCTGCATGCTGCACTGGAATAAAAAGCTTACGGCGACATCACAGTTCTCCTTCAAAATGCAAGTAGTATGCGGACTATTTATTAGAAAGGACAGAAAAGCAATTAGAAACACAGAAAATTTCAATATTACTGCTAATACCTGCTAAGGTGGCTTAAAATTGGGTCTAGGCTATGGGGAGGGGTGACTGGTGGGCCACCAGGAGGAAAATGAATGTCACATTACTGCCATTACTGCTAACCTGGGCTGGCATGTGCATTCCTATCTGCAGCATGGAGGATAACTGGGACATTTTGAGGACCTCAGTGGTGGCACTGATCCAGCACATTGCGCTGCATGACGTCAAGGCTAATGAGGCAGCCTTCATGGGGTGCTGCATCTTTCTTTCTTTCTAATATCACTATCGCATGCTACCCCACAGAGACTTTGTGGCCTCTGTGCCATCGCATATACAGACAAGTCTTAAAAATAGTGACATGAATGAATGACAGCCTTATTGACGGGGGGAGGGGGGAACAACTAAAACTAAAAAAGTGGTTCAATTGCATAGTTCTGTGATCAAACTGTGACTCTTAAAAATCAGCAGATGGTGCACAGAAAAGCGTTGTTAACATCTCTGCACACAGAAAATCACAAAAAAAAGGTGACAAAACACTTCACAAACACAAACAAAGTGAGGCATTTGGTAACATTCAGTATGTACTGCCAAGATGGGGGGAGACACTCAAAGATGTGAGAACAGTCAGGTGAGTAAGTGAAGGAATCTAAAATGTGCTCAAAATACGACACAAGGAGCAAAGGAGGATGCAGAAAATGTCAAGCAAAAACTCACAGGGAGACTCATCAGGAGAAAGCTGGCCACCTGGGGTCAGCTCTGAAGTGGCAGACAAAAGACAAGCAAATAAGTAAGTAATAGTAGCATTGCTGCACAAAATGCACTTCAAACAGATGTCTTTAGTTATTACTTTACGCTCCAAATTTCTGTAAACCTGCAGCAGAAAAAGCAAGAAATGAAGTGGACGGGTAGAGAATAATTTATAAGGCAGTTTTACTATTGCAAATAAGTTTAAACAACTTAACAATATCAAACTCATTTAATCACGTTCAGGGTCACATGAAGCTGGAGGGGATTGGACAGCGAGTGAATCACCGGGACCACTCTCAGTCGGGACAAATTACCAATTAATCTATGACACAATGTTTTTCCACTTGCATATCATTATTAAGTTCACAATATCAATCAACGATCAGCGTTAAAAAATATATATATAAATATACTGATGGAGCCTAGCCATGACTGAACAGAATGTGACAAGAAGAGAACAGGATGGCACTTATGAGTGAATAAAAGTAATTAGCAAGTTTTGTTTTTTTTTTTTATTGGCAGACGTTCATGTAAACCATCGTATACCGAGGAAGTATTAATTTTAGGCTCTGATGCTAATGGAAAGTCAAAAGTTTTTAGTAATTTTCAGGTTTGAATGGGTCAGCTTTAAATCACCTTTGTAACGTTACCAAATACAGCTTTAATACAGACCTCTGCTGCAATCTCCTTAAAGTCAACACCGCCACAGACTGTAGGTAGTGGAATAATAATATTATCAATGGTTAAAAATAAAAAAGTATAAATATATACAGAATTATATACACTTCAGATACATCTGATTAACCAACGGCACTGTAACTGAGGTCCATTGACTTAAAAATCTGTATCACAGCTAGGGTATATGTACACTATACAATGTGTATATATCAGGGTTATGATACTAAAATTTAAAACTTCGATATCATACTAAGAAAAGTATTGACATTTGATATCATTTTTGATATCTTATACAATGCATACTGTAACTCTGTGAAAATGTATAAAAATAAATTGTAAATCTGTATGCATTCAAATCTAAACACTGATGGAAAAAATAATAGAGATTTTAGTCATTAAATGCAAATAATTCAAGTAATGCAATATTTTGCAAAAGGTAAGAGTAAAGTTCTATGAACAGTAAAAAGTAAAGAGATTTAAATCTAGTACAGCTTTTTATCACAATTTGAAAACAAATTCTATTACTGGGGTGGTACAATGAAATATTACAAATGTCTTAAGTGTTAACTGAATATGTATTGTAATCTTTTATAAACAGTACACATACCATGCCACACTATCTTCTAAGCTTGTGTGATCCTGAAATTGTTCACAGGGAACAGTATACATAAAAATATTAAAACAAACAAACAAACATTCAAGTAAAAGAGAACATTAATGAAGTCTTTTGTAAACAATTGTTCAGAAAAGCAACACACAAACAGACCACTAAGACAATTAAAGGCTGTGCAAAAATGCAAACAGTGCACATTGTATTCTTGTGTAAACTGCAATGTTTTTATAACTTGCAAGTTTTTTTGCAACAAAGACTAGCATGTCAACATGCTTTTTCGTGAAGCTGCTGCATGCCTATGTTGGGCTGCAAATGAGCGCTGACAGGTGGAAAAATAGGGGCACACAGTAAGTAGCACCACTGTTTACACAGTTGAGCATTGAAACGTTACAGCGCCTTACATTATATAGTAAATGTGATGAAATATAATTTTAAAAAGCACATGTAATAAATAAAAGAAAGTAACAAGCTATAGTAGCAGACTTTGCAGTGATGATTTAAATATTGAGGAAGCAACAGAGGTGTATAGTGCTAAGGATTGTTGCTTCCAATAGAACAGCACGGAATAAAAAGTGACCTGCAGGAAAAAACCTGTCTTCATGTGTTAAATGTTTAATTGGCTGCAAAGAACATTTTAGAACTACTGTCTATTATAATAAAAAAATCTTGGGAGACGAGACTTTTTATCCTGCGACCAGACTTTGTGCCAAGAGATGTAACCACGCCCGGGGCCGGAAATAAAAGATAAAGAGTAGATGACAAAGTAGAACGTCGTAAAGAATTCAAAAACATTTCCGCAATAGACATGCAGAGCAGGTTAGAGATAATGGAAGTACGAAAATTCGAAAGTTTCAAAAAAATGATAGTAAAGAATGCATTAGCGAAAACAAATGGAAATTATTACTTGGTGAAATAACGGAACAGCGAAAAGAGATCAAATATATTGTTCAGATTTAAACTTTAAGTTGGAGACTTGTAGATTGTCTAATTCATGTTGCCATCAGGGAAAAGTAGTGTTTCTTCCCAATGAAGAGGCATATCCGCGAGAATTAAAAGATTTGTTGTTTGGTGAAAGTGAAATCCTGCAAGAGAAAATTTCAAGCACCGCGAGACAAGACTTTATGCAAAGAGATTTGGAAAAGTCTTGTCCACATCTAAAACATTTACAACCACACACACTGTTCAATCATTTCTCATTTGTGTGAATGCTATTGTCAGACACAGTTTGTGTAGAGAGAAAGAAACGATATTCACTCACGGGCAGTTATACATTGCGTTGTCACGATATAATTACAAACATGGAATCAAAGTTCAATACGATATTGATGAAAAGGTAAAAACGAAAAGAGATTGAATATATGGACATAGGTGATATGACAGAAGTATGTAGATATTGTTTGGCTTTAAACTTTAAGCTGGAGACTTGTAGATTGTCTAACCAGGGCCACAAATCCAACACAAACAGACACAAATCTCAGCAACATGCATGGCTTTATTTCCAATTGGGAAATGGTTTTCACCCATCTCCCACCAGTTTTTTTCCATTCACCTTCACTCCTTTTCTGGCAAGGTTCATCCTCTTCCTCCTGACTCTGGCTCCCTGAATGAAGGCACACGACTCCTTTTATGCTGCACTGGGAGTACTCCAGGTGACTCATCAGTGAGGTCTGGAAGCATTACCAGGTGTGGGGGAAACCCAAAAAAGTAGGGCTCTGCAGCTCCACCGGTGGCCACCACGGAACCCAACAGGGCTGCACCAAACACCAACTCCCATGGAGCCTTGTAGGAATCCATCAGTGGTGCACATGTCTCTGTTGATTTCTAAAAGCAGTGTTAATGTTTGTGATGCGCCATCTGTTGAAATGATAAATGCAATGCATTTTATAAAAATGTGATGCACCAACTTTTGGAGTGACAGAAACATAGCAACAGGACAGACACACTGACAATTATCCTTTATTAAGGTGTGTACAAATATACAGTATATATATACTGCCTAGTACCATATATATACTAGCCATCCCCTGCAGCTCCACCCATTTAGTAGTGAAACAGGACAAACTTTAAAAATCAATGAACAAAAGGTATTGCTAGCTAAGCTAAGGCAAGGTATACTCCAAAACGCAGAGGCAGAAGGACTCCCCAACCCTGATGTCACGCTGTCCCCTCCCCTCGGCTCACAGCCTCTGTCTCAGATTAGCACAAATGTATCACGCCTTCAAATGAACTATGATTCTAAGCGCAATGAGAGAAGTCGGAAAATCAACCGGAATGTTCAAGCAAATTTTAGAAAAAAACCCGAGCTAAATCCGTTAAGTAGTTCTCTCGTTCACTAGCTAAGAGGATGTAAATTATGCTCCAAGGCTGGCACATGAGTGAGGAAGGGTAATGTAGTAATCTTTGTGGAGAATGTTATGATTTATCCTCAAAGTGAAAGTAAAAGACTGTGATCCTTGGAAAACTAAACAATTTATCAAAATTAGTTTACTGGAAATAACAATCCAAGCAGGGCAGTTTCTCCATTACGTTCTTGTGTTTTTGTGTAGACTGCCTTCCTGCCCTGACTGCTCTATTTCACGGCAAACCCAGTAATGGGCACTGAGCAATTTTTAACATCATACCATATTTTTAACATTTATTTTCAGTCCCCCCATCCTCATCTACCAATTCTGACTTTAAGTGGGTCCAAAAAGTTAATTAATCAAGGGATCCCACATTACCCAGGACCCCCCATATTTTGCATTTTGTGTACAACTTGCCTCCTGCCATTGTTTACACGTAGCAGGATAACGTCTGTTTATGCCAGCTGTGAAGCACATGCTGCCCTTCACCAGCTGAGGGGTATTCTGTCATTCTTCAGTCCATTGGTCCCACTGACTCACTTGTCCGCACTTCCTGCTTCCTCACAAGTCATCCTACTTCGCTCCGTTTGTCCCCTTTACTGGTGCTTTTGCCAATTGTTCTTTTGGAGAACCCAACATATGTAAGGTAAGTACCACCTTCTCGAGATGCCCTTCTTCCAACAGTGGCCTGTCAGTTTATATTCCTACATCCAGTGTGAGTTTCCTTCTCTATGACAGCCCTCCTGGGTTCTTTTCCTGTCCTGTGCTACCATTTCCCCCAAGGCAACACCTTGCTGACCATGCAGACTGTCCCAAGTAATTTTGCCCATTGATAATTCAATCGTCATAAATTATGACTGTCTTGTCTTGGCACAAAGCACAGATTTCCACATTTTTATTTCTGAACTCAACATACAGTTCAAGAGCTGAATGAGTAGGATTAAGACAGATTATCAATGTTATGATATTTTGAACTTAATGAATGTTAGTGCTGGATGTCCAAATTAAAACGTGAAGTCTGATGTGTATGCAAGACTAATAATAACAGAATATATAATATATTATAACAGAATAAGGATCGTCACACTATGCAAAAGTAAAAAAAAGAACATGGTGAACAACCAGGTAGTAGCCACTGCTGCTGCTACTGTATATCTGCATTCCTTTGTAACAAGAACTCAAAAGAAGATACAGTAATCCCTCCTCCATTGCGGGGGTTGCGTTCCAGAGCCACCCGCGAAATAAGAAAATCCGCGAAGTAGAAACCATATGTTTATATGGTTATTTTTATATTGTCATGCTTGGGTCACATATTTGCGCAGAAACACAGGAGGTTGTAGAGAGACAGGAACGTTATTCAAACACTGCAAACAAACATTTGTCTCTTTTTCAAAAGTTTAAACTGTGCTCCATGACAAGACAGAGATGACAGTTCTGTCTCACAATTAAAAGAATGCAAACATATCTTCCTCTTCAAAGGAGTGCGCGTCAGGAGCAGAGACTGTCATAAAGACAGAGAAAGCAAACAAATCAATGGTGCTGTTTGGCTTAAGTATGCGAAGCACCGCGGCACAAAGCTGTTGAAGGCGGCAGCTCACACCCCCTCCGTCAGGAGCAGGGAGAGAGAGAGAGAGAGAAAGAGACAGAGAAAAACAAACAAGCAAAAATCAATACGTGCCCTTCGAGCTTTTAAGTATGCGAAGCACCGTGCAGCATGTCGCTTCACTAAGCAGCTGCACAGAAGGTAGCAACGTGAAGATAATCTTTCAGCATTTTTAGACAAGCGTCTGTATCGTCTAGGTGTGCAAACAGCCCCCCTGCTCACACCCCCTACGTCAGGATCAGAGAAAGCGCAAGAGAGAGAAAGAGAAAAGTAAGTTGGGTAGCTTCTCAGCCATCTGCCAATAGCGTCCCTTGTATGAAATCAACTGGGCAAACCAACTGAGAAAGCATGTACCAGAAATTAAAAGACACATTGTCCGCAGAAATCCGCGAACCAGCAAAAAATCCACGATATATATTTAAATATGCTTACATATAAAATCCGCGATAGAGTGAAGCCGCGAAAGGCGAAGCGCGATATAGCGAGGGATCACTGTACATCATAATTCATGAAGAAGACAACATTTGCTTGGTTGTAGATGACAGGATTGTATGCAGTGTACATCATTGACTAATAACTTCTCTATGGTCGTGACACAATCCAAACTACTGGCTTCTCTTATGGCCACTCACTGAGCACCTAGACTGAGTTGCTGGGAATGCTACACATACGTGGTCATGGACAAACACTGCGACCAACCACAACTTGTGAAGGTTATGTAAATGAAGGCTACAGCTGAAAGTAACTGCAAAGGTCCTGTAGTGCAACAGGGGGGTATCCAATCTAAAGCAGGAGACAACCTAAAATGGGGTACTAGTACACTGGAGGGTACACTCAAGCACACACCTTTACAGGGCCTATACAGAGTTGCAAAATATCCTAACACTCCAATCTTTGGAGATATTGGAGTAAAACTGAAGGCCTGGAGAAACTGAACATGAAAAAACTATTTGGACATGGAAACAATTTGACGTATGAACTGAGGATTCTGTATCTATGTGGCACAGTGCATGTAGTTTCAGAGAAATGGATGGACAAATATTTTTAATCAAAGTATCCTTTTTGAAGGTATGGTGTGGCATTATTTCCTTTACCTAATGCTCTTCTGAAGGGTGATTCTGATACTGCCATTGCACTCTTTACAGATGTTTGTATGGGTGCCAGCTCTGTGTTGTATTCCCACTACAGCACCAGATATCCACACGGGCACACAGATATTGTCATATACTGTTTAGGTCCCAATGAAGGTGTCTGTGCCAGAAAAAGCTCTGTAATTTATTTAGTTAGGTACTGTATTTGTTTTTATTTTTTAAGCTGTTAAAGTGGACATTTTGGGTTAGATTAACACTACTTTAAAGAAGCGCTGTCAGAAGATTTTAAACATTTCATGGAGGCTGTTTTCTTGCTTGTTCAGTCCAATCTGAACATGTTTTAACTGCTACTTCTGGCTAAGTGCTGCAAACACAGATACCTAGGGGACACATGATGGCATGCAGACCTATCTGAGTCAGTTTGTGTTATATTCATACTCTCACAAACATTTATCAAGTTTTATTTTAGTATTTCATCCCTGGAAGCAGCTAGCACTATGGGGGGAGGCTCTGTAGTAGACAAGATTCAAAACAGTTATGGCTAAACCAGTTACGGTTGTTCATTTGCTTATTTAGGTTGCTGTTTTGTCCTATAATTAACTTAGAACTGTAAAGCACATGAAGTGATGTTGTCTACAGAAATATACTTCATAAAAAAGTGTGTTTATATGAGCACTCAGGCAAGTTACATCTATACAGTCCATAGCATCTGTGAAGGTTAGTAATGAGAACAAAGCCAAAAACAAGCCCTGCACGTAACTGTTTCCTTCAGATCAAATATTTCTCCTATTATGTCTTTAACAAATTTTGTGAGTAATTTACACAATTTCATAACTGATAACAACTTGTTCTTCAATGCAAAACAAAACTCAGCTATTTGTTTAATTGATAGAAGTAGTAAAATTGTAACAAAGTCTAGTGTTACTATAAACAATGATGCACAACCCCTCTCTTTGTCACACTGAGGATTTTCATCCAACGAATCACTGAGCAGAAGTCTGTCAAGAAACACTACAGGGGCTGTTCCATACCTACGGCAATATGCCTATATAATGCTTCACTGGGACTGGGACTGCCAAGGCTGACGTTTTCTTTCTTTTTAGTCATTCTGTTGTGTGATCAGACCATAGTGTATGTGTTTATTAATTTATTTAAAAAGCTTATGTAAAAAGCCAGATTTCCCCTGGGAACAAATAAACATATCTATCTATCTATCTATCTATCTATCTATCTATCTATCTATCTATCTATCTATCTATCTATCTATCTATCTATCTATCTATCTATCTAAGGTCTCTTAATTTTTAACTCTTAAGGGTTAAACACTAGTATTACTGAATAAGCACGCAATTTACTATATGTGTCGTTTCTGACTCATGTCTATCTTTTGCCAAATAACATCTTAACATCTAAATTTTCTTTTCCAGCTTAGAAATATGCAGGACAACTAGCCAAATTATCTGGTGCTGTCTAAGGATGAAAGTGGAAGTAATTAAAAATTATATATTAGCAAAACTTTTGATATACAGGTCATTCCTAGTGATTTGCAGGATTACAATTCACACATCTGCCTATTCACAGGTTTGTCTTCAATAATTACATGAAAAATTTTTGAGTTTTGAGACCTATTGTGGAAAACTGCAGATGACACATTACCCTTTTACTTAAAAGGACTGTAAACCTCAGCAGCACTGCATCATTGGACAGCTTCAGCAGCTGCTGCGAGGTTCTGCTGGGTGAAAGAGAAGGGTGCCAGCTTTAAAAGTGAGCCTTAACAAGTTGTCAGGATCTCAATCGCTGGTGTCTTTTTTGTTTCAACACTTCACTGCTCAACTGGAATACACTTACAGCGGATTTATGTTTCCATCCTGTGCTTGCTTGATCACGTATATTGGTCTTTGTTAAAGAACATCTTCGTCTGGGAGCACTCCCAACTTCTTCACAGACATGGGCATCACTGTAGGAGAAAACTTTACACAACTTTCTGGAGGCTGTTCACAGGGGATTTCATTTCATAACTACACCACTATCATCTGCATCTGGGAAATTGGACTATGTCGTGAGTGTTTATCATTTCATATTTAGTGTTTTGTTGGGATTTCTTTTGCATCTATAAAATTAATCATTTTTGTTATTTACTATTATAAATAAACACACATTCATTATAATTTAAATACTGCTGAATCATGCACTTTGAAAATGCCAAACATTTTTGTCTAGGCAGCCAGCCTCACACACGTGATTTGTTTGCGCAGTGATCATTCTATTTCATGCTTCTCTCGTCTTATTTAGAGCATTTGTGGGGGTGCTGTATCCCTAACCCTTAATTACTGTAGTACCAAAATGCTCTACCCTTAGACCTGTTGCATTTGCAACATAACTGTCTATTCCTTTGTGTAACGGTTTTACTGGGTAAGTAAGTATGTCCGACACCTCCATATCAAACAGATACTGCACACATCAATTGTGTTTTCTGCAGGGTGCTATTAAGCCATACTCAAATGTTGCCTGTAAGGCAAAAACAAGTCTCTCTATATTATAAAACAAAAAACTTGGAAGGAGATGAGACATGATTTTCTCAGAGAGATACATTCACGTCCTGCGAGACAAGTCTTTATGCCAAGAGATTTAACTACGCCTGGGGCCAGTTATAAAAGTGTAGATGACAAAGTAGGACACTGTAAAGAATTCAAAAATGTTGGCGCGGTACACATGCAGAACAGGTTAGAGATAATGGAATTACGAAAATTCGAAAGTTTCAAAAAAGGAGAGTAAAGATCACATTAGCGCAAACAAATGGAAATTATTACTTGGTGAAATAACGGAACGGAATAGTGAAAAGAGATTGAATATATTATTCGGATTTAAACTTTAAGTCGGAGACTTGTAGATTGTCTAATTCATGTTGCCATCAGGGAAAAAAAAGTACTGTTGCTTCCCAATGAAGAGGCGTATCTGCAAGAATTAAAAGATTCCAAAACCGTTGGCACAGTACACATGCAGAGCAGGTTAGAGATAATCCATCCATCCATTATCCAACCCGCTGAATCCGAACACAGGGTCACAGGGGTCTGCTGGAGCCAATCCCAGCCAACACAGGGCACAAGGCAGGAACCAATCCCGGGCAGGGTGCCAACCCACCGCAGGACACACACAAACACACCAAGCACACACTAGGGCCAATTTAGAATCGCCAATCCACCTAACCTGCATGTCTTTGGACTGTGGGAGGAAACTGGAGTGCCCGGAGGAAACTGGAGTGCCCGGAGGAAACCCACGCAGACACGGGGAGAACATGCAAACTCCACGCAGGGAGGACCCGGGAAGCGAACCCAGGTCCCCCAACTGCGAGGCAGCAGCGCTACCAACTGCGCCACCGTGCTGCGGTTAGAGATAATGGAATTACAAAAATTCGAAAGTCTCAAAAAAAGGAGAGAAAAGATCACATTAGTGCAAACAAATGGAAATTATTACTTGGTGAAATAACGGAACAGCGAAAAGAGATCAAATATATTATTTGGAGTTAAAGTTGAAGTCGGAGACTTGCATCTAGATCGTCTAATTCGTGTTGCCATCAGGGAAAAAAAAAGTAGTGTTTCTTCCCAATGAAGAGGCGTATCTGCGAGAATTAAAAGATTTATTGTTTGGTGAAAGTGAAATCCTGCGAGAGAAAATTTCAAGCCCCGCAAGACAAGAGCTTATGCAAAGAGATTTGGAAAATCCACATAACCACGCACACGGTTCAATCATTTCTCATTTGTGTGAATGCTATTGTCAGACACATTTCTTGTAGAGAGAAAGAAACAATATTCACTCATGAGCAGTTATATGTTGCGTTGTCACGATGTAATTCCAAACACGGAATCAAAATTCAATGCGATATTGATGAAAAGGTAAAAGCGAAAAGAGCTTGAATATATGGACATAGGTGATATGACAGAAGTGCACTGCGTGAAAAGCAGATCACGCAGCACAGCAGCAGCAGCAAGCCAGCAGCTGATCGAGCAAAGAGGAGGTTAAAAAAAAAAATATTTGTTTCCCATTGTATCACTGTTTAAGAGGTGGTTTTGGACGAGCGACCGCGTCTCCTTGGAGTGCGTTCTGCCCCCTCTTTACAACGCAAGTGGCAGAGATGCAAAACAGCCCTCGGGGGGTTGGTGAGCGAAGCAATCAGGCAACAAAGCTCCCTAGTATAAAGAAAAATCTATTCCTCTACGTGAGAGTTTTACTGGGTAAGTAAGTTAAGTATTCCTAATACTCTGTATCTGTCAAACACTACACACTTTCCGTGCTCTAGCTTACAACTGCTTGGTGTGCACTGTTTGCATTGCTTCTTTTATTATGCTTTAATGCATGTATTCATGTAGAATGAGCTCTGTATGAGTGAATGCATTTTACAAGTGCGTGCACTGAAATGAACGTCAACACAGAAAGAGCCATTTGCATTAAATCAGCTTGGCTGCTGTGGCCAATCAATGACAAGCCACAGCACAATACACTCTGAAACAAGTGAATGTTTTCCCAAAGTAAAACCTCTACATTCCCTGCCCAGGGTAATTCTTTTGAATTAACTGAAATCTCTGTAATATGTTACTCTACAGTCAGCACACATTATGGATAATGTGGGCTTGACTAGTTATTAGTACTGGAAACCATTTTCAAATACAATATTTTTGGATTTTGTTCCGGTGCAAAGAATTCTAAATTGCAATAAATAACTGAGACAAAAATAATAAGGGAAATACTTCATTAAAGGAAAGGTTAAGTGTAATCGGTATAAACCATCTCCATACTTCAATGCTGAAAGGCTGTCATGCAGACCATCACACCGTTACCACAGCCTGTGGGCTGCAGCATCTCTATTAACAGACCAGACTGAAGTATTTCTTGCTACTCTGACTCTAAATTGTCTCCACTGTGTAAAGTCAGAATTTAGATGTCAAAACCTGAGTTAGGCCGAGAAGTACAAATTTAAAGTCTGTGGGTTAAAAAACAAAGTTGTGCATGAACAAACAAACTTCACAAATTTTCTAACAATGCAGTACACAGATAAGTTAGTCCGTCTGGTTAATTAAAGTACTGTAAATTTGCTACTGTAATGTGTTATTCACATGTGTTCTATTTGTACTCTTCAATTAAAAGCTGCTGTAAGAATCAACCAGAACTACAGCAGAAAGTACAAGCAAATAAAATCTGCTCTTATGTAAAGTCTGGAGCCAACTTCAAAACCCTTCGTCTTACATATAAAGCTTTAAATGACCAAGGCCCTGCTTAGGGGTCTGAACTTCTTAATTCATACATATGTACAAGAATGTACATTACTGTATAATCTCATGATGGCAGCCTACTACAATTTCAAAGGTTAATAAAACAACAGCAAAGCTATGGAATGATCTGCTGGTTTGTGCAATGGATGTCACCGCGGTATGAGCATTTACTTTAGCACACTGTTCTTTTTTGGGCCTATGTTTGTTAGTCACCTCTATTCCATTTCTCTTCTTGATGTTCTGCTGTGGCATTGATGTGAGTGTTACACTGATAAGATGCAACTCCTTGACATGGGAAGTGACACGGAGACTGTGGGAGCTTTGGATCTTCATATTACAATGGCTAAAACTTGTACTTATACCATAGAATGCCACCTGGGCTAGGGTTTCAAGGTCTGCGCCTTATCTGTTAACCTGACTGTAGGCACCTCAAGATGTCTGTTTTCTCCAAGTCTACTGTTAACTGGAGATTTTGTTTTAATCTCCCCCATTTTCAAATCTTAATTATAATGTTACAGTGTCATGACTGAATGTTAATCAGACTGAAATTTGCCGCTTCAGTGTTTGTTCAATCGAACTGGTATGTATATACATAAATAATGTAAGGTTAAATTATTTTTATTACTACTTTATTGCTCAAACGTACGTAAGCACACAGTGACTGTACTCTGTGAAGGGCATTATGACATGTTCTCTGTGCCACTGCCTACAACACAAGCCCAAAGCAGGATTGATCCACCTCCATGCACAACAGTTGAAGAGGTGCTCCTTTCATGAAAATCTGCACTCTTTTTTTCTCCAAACATACCTTTATATATTCTGGCCAAAAGTATCTATTTTTACTTCCTCAGGCCACAGATCTCGTTTCCAAAATGCATCAGGTTTGTTTTGAGATGCTGAATTCTGTGGTGATGAAGCAGGAAAGGTTTTATTCTGAAGACACTTCCATGAAGGTCAGGTGTCACTGCACAGCACAGCAGTGCCCACCACTCCAGAATCCGCTAGATCTTCCTGAAGGTCTTTTGTAGTCAAATGGAGGTTTTGGTTTGCCTTTCTAGCAATCCAAGGAGCAGTTCTTTCAGAAAGTTTTCATGATCTTCCAGACCTCAACTTGACCTCCACCGTTCCTGTTGACTGCCATTTCTTAATTACATTGCAAACTGAAGAAACGGCTACCTGAAAACGCTTTGCTGTCATCTTATAATCTTCACCTGCTTTGTGGGCATCAATTATTTAAAATTTAAGAGTGCTAGGCAGCTGCTTAGAGGAGCCAACGGCTACTGATTGTTGGGAGAAGGTTTGACAAGTCAAAGTATTTTATAAAGATTTCAAATTTGCATTACCTGACCATAGTCCTAATGAGCTATTTAAGGTCTGAGACTCGGGTACAAGTTATCAGAGACCTCAGATCTCAACTCTTGCATTGTCCTCCATTCTTTTTTTTCACTTAATAACTGTACAACACAAAAATAATACTTTAACCTTGCTTAAAATGCTGAAAAGACTGTTTCATCTTTAACCTCATGCCTTTTGGAGGTCAGATCATCTTCTACTCACTTACCTATTCACAGTAACAGACATTTTGACCTGGGGTGCCCAAACTTTTGCATACCACTGTGTGGTTTAAAAGTGAAGAGACAAGGCAACGCTAGAAACTCCTTTGATTATTATTTACTTATTTGACTGACATCTCCATGCAAGGTGACTTAAATGTAATTGGTTACATTTATTTTAAATTTTCTAATTGGAACAAAGGCAGGTGAAGTGACTTGCTCATGGTCACACAGTGTCAGTAGCAGGATTTGAACCCACAAACTCAAGGTTTGAAGTCCAAACCCTTAACAGGTACGCCACCCTGCCTCTTCAATGGAAGTGTGTAGGCCACACAACACTCTATTACACCGCCATTTTCCGGTGCAATTGTGTAAGCTGAGATCATCACATACAAAACCCCTACAGGAGATAGATGATGGGCTGACACCATTAACTACCATCCTTAAAAACTCCTACTTCAGAACACTTCTACTACCCCTCAGCTACATGAATACACTGCAGTAAACCATCACAAAGGCTTATAGTATTCCCAAAAATAGCATGGACTGTGACAGCTGGTCATACAAATCAAGCCAACTGACCACTAGATATGCAAGCAGTCATGCCCAGTGGGTTCTCCTGTCTAAAGCTACTAAATCAACTCTTTAAAAAGGACTTGGTAACAGGTGGCTGAACACAAGAGGACATCTGCAGACAAACAAACAAACAAACAGCCTTTCCCGACCACACTGTCCTTCATCACAAAACTACCCACTCAGAAAAGAGGTCAGTGGAGATTGGGAAGGTATTGGTGGAATCAAGGCTTGTACCACACAGTCCTGCTGAACAGGCACAAAGCTCAATAGCAAAGACAAGCAGTTCCACAAAATGAGAGAGCAAACCTAAACCTGCAACCATGCATGAGGTAAGGGTATGTGGTCAAACAAGATGACCTTAGGCTTAATTTAACCTCAGAGACAGACAGGCCATCAGACATGATGTTCTTTATCCTACTGAGTGATGGACCTCCAAATCCCTGTCAGTCTTCTGCACGTCAGCTGCTCTCATTTGAAAGCCTGGCAGTACCTGACAGACTTGTCAAAGTTGTGCCCTGCTCTCCTCCATGCTGCATTCACAGGCATCTGCAGTAGGCAGCACATGTGCCACGTCTCACCAAGCACGGTGAAGACACACAATGGAGGGGGGAGGAGGAGGAGGAGGTAACAGCTCACTTTTTTTATTTAGCTAACACTTCTTCAGATTTCAGTTTAACTCTTGGTAATCTGAATTATTCTACTTAGCACTGTTGTTCTTCTCTTTCTTTTAGCAAATTCAACACTGTTACATATTTGAATCTTTTTATAAACCTGAGCCCCCTAGACATTTTAATTAAAAAAGAGAAATTATTCAATCATTTTCTGCCATCAGTGCACATTATCTCTGCCAACTCTGTAATACTTTGCTTTTGTTTGATGAAGTTTGCAGTGAAAGGCACTATATAAGGGTTAAGTGTCTGTTTTTTGTCTGATTTCACATCATAACTTCGTTTGGTTTGGATTGTTAAGGTCTGAATCATTTTAATTAATGCTGTACCTGAGAACTTACTTTGTCCCTTTATCGCTGCATTTTGATCAGTAGCACCTGCATAATTTAAGCATTTCTTTGACTATTCACATTCTCGTCTCATTTTATTGTTAAGCTTTTCTCCTTTTTGTTATTATCATCCCATAATTTGTCTCCCCGTTATATTTTGATAATTCCTCTCTCCATGATAAGTCTCTCCTTCTCACTGATGTTCTGACCAGGTTTTGTCAGACAAGATGTCATTTTTGGGAACTTTTCCGCATTTTCCCTGCGCTGACACGCTGACTGATGCACGCGGTTTTCCTCATTTTATCATCACTGGATTAGCCCCTCGTCTGTCCATGTCAGCGTTGCCCAGTCCAGTCCAGTCCAGTCTGGCCCTGCAGCACTGACAGCAGCTAGCTGGCCGGTAGGCTTGACTCTCACTGCGGGACACACGGACCCGCATCCCGATTCAATTCGGCACGACTCACATACGCACTCCCGTTCGCTCGCAGGCTGTCACTTACCGGCACTGACATCTCGAGCACAGCCTTGTGTTCTGCAGCGCTCTCAACACTTCGCCGGGTGTTTGAATTCTTCCGCTCGGAGTGCTGCTCTCCAGACGCTCAGTCCATCGCTCCGTTGGATTTTAAAGAGATTCCTCCCTGCACCTTCCCGACACTGTCCTAAAGATGTATCCGCAAAGTAGTCGTGGCCCTTTTTCGCCTAACAGTCCACCTCACTGTAATTCAAGGTGTCACCCCAAGTGGAGCAAGCGGACCAGACCTGGGCAGCTCCTCGCAGCAGTTGAGCACCAGCAAGTTGCGCTGAAGGGGCGGGGCGCACGCGCGAGCTGTCGCGCTGCTCTTAAAGGCGATTGGCGCATCTTTTGAGGTCGGCGGACAAAATTAGGAAAGAAGAGGGAAAAAGAGTCATCCCTGATGGCCAGACCCACAACGTGCGAAGTAAGGTCAGTGTAGGGGGCAAGAAGCAAATGTAACCACGTTACAATAAGAGTACACTGAAGCCATACGTTTCCTGAATGAGTCAGTCCATTTCTAGGTAGCGTCTCGAGGGCAAGGCTCTGCCGGACTCGAGTTCATCGTTAGGAAACTAAAAACGTCACATATATACGCAAACTTTTGTGTATGCAGTATCTAAGAAAACCCACGTGGGCGTGAGGGAAATATACGATTTCTAAACGTCATTATAGGGCCATCGTCACTCGTACAGAGGAACTGTTACTTGCGTGTGCTAATCAACATGCAACACATTAGGCGTTAATCAATGTTAGGTAATAAGGAAAGGCCATTATTTTAATATTATTAGGTCCGTGATTTTATTATAACACGTGATTGTAAGAGATTATAACCTTTTAATAAACAGTGTTTGGAGGCATTACCTTTTATACAAGATTATTATTATAAATGTCTTACGTCAGCGTCTGCACACCACGCACCCAAGATATTACTAATCACATTATACTTATTGATTATTAGACTCTCCTAATCAACTATTGTTACAATAATATGGTCATTATTGTCACGTGTACATCAGAGCCTTACAAAAACTGACAAGAACAGGTCATTCAGCCTAACAAGCTCATTGATCCCATTTGTAGAATGTCCAAATTAACATCAAGTGGAGATTTGAAGGTCCTGAAGTACTACTATCCCCTGCACTGCTCCATGTGTCCATGGTTCTTTGTGTAAAGAAATTTGGAACAAACTGACTCTGACTCTTTGCTTGCCTGTCTCAGTTCTTTGTGGTTCTCAGTGTCTGGTTGGTGGGCTTACATACTTTTAAAATGCAGTCTGTATATCTGTGTGTTCATCTCAAGGTCTGTCCGCCTGTCTGTCAATCTCCTTTGCAGAGGATAACTGTAGCTTTTTGTTTGGCTGCGTATTTGTGTGTGTGTGTCTCTCCATAATAACGAATGACTCTGATGTCATCCTAGTGAAGAGTTTGTGCTGTCTTCATTGTCAGTGTTGTGTGGGACTGCCCATCTGCCTGTGTTAAGGTCTGAACATTAGAACAGCTAAGATGACAACAGGCCATTCATCTCAACAAGCTTGTTCATCCTGTTCACCAAAAGTGTCTAAAATTACATTAAATTGAAATTTGAAGGTCCCTATATTCCTGCTTTCCATTCACACTACGTGGTAATTTATTCCATGTGCCTGTGGTTCTTTTTGTGAAGAAAAACTTTCTAACATTTGTGTGAAATCTCCCCTTTATACGTTTCCAACTATGTCCCTATGTTCATGTTGTGTAATTTTTTAAGATATCAGCTGGGATCTACTGTATGGATTCCTTTCGTAATTTTAAATACTTAAACCATGTCACTTCTTAACCTGTATTTGCTTAAACTGAAAAGGTTCAGCTCCTTTAATCTTTCCTCACAGCGCATACCTGTCAGTCCCAGAATCTGTCTAGTCGCTCTCCTCTGGACTTTCTCTAGCACTGCTGTCTTTATTTGTAAGATAAAGACCAAAACTGTACACAGTACACCAGGTGAGGCCTCACTGTGCGTTATATAAATTAAGCATAACCTCCTTTGATTTGTACTCTACACATTGTGATATATAACCTAACATTCTATTAGCTTTCTTGATGTAGATAGTGATGAATCTACTATGACTCCCTGGTCTTTCTCATAAAGTGTACTTTCAAGTATCAGACTACCCATTGTTTATTCAAATCTATCATTTTTACTTCCTACATGTAATACTTTACATTTACTTATATTAAATTTTATCTACCACAAATCTGCCCAACCCTGTATGCTGTCCTAGTTCCTCTGTAACAGTTTACCTGATTCTACCTTCCCTGCCTTTTACCTAGTTTGGTACACAGTGCCCCTTTATCACCATAAGCTTTTTCAGCAATTTGACTGACATTAGGGTGGGTCACAATGCCTCCATCATGTTCCAAAAATGCAAGTAGGAGGAAGAGTTAATAAGTTACCTTGCACCAACTTTAACTGTTAGAGATAAAGGGGTTGCAGAAATATTTGGCTATTTCAGACCACTTCACTAGAAATTAATACTCTATGTAGGGTGGTATCATGGTTTGTCTGTGGCTTCATATCAGGCTTTTTAAACCTATGTATGCCTAAAAGCACCGGACTGAGTTAAAAAAGGGCAATTGGAGCTAAAGGTGTGTGTGAATGATGTGAGGAAGGAGTTCAAAACCTAAAAAAATACTCCAAACAAACATCAAGAATCCCAAAAAAGATTATAAAAGAAAAATGAATTATTGAAAAATGAAATGAACACATTTGAGAAAATTCATAACAAGTAAAATAAGAAATACACAACCGTAAAAACTAAGCTAAATAATTATGAAACAGGACCAGAACTGGAATCTTCTTCTTCTTTCAGCTTCTCCCATTGAGGGATCGCCACAGTGGATCATCTGTCCTCATCTCTCCCTGTCTTTTACATCATTTTCTGCCACACCAACTGCCCTCATGTCTTCTGTTTCTATAGCCATAAACCTCCTCTTTGGCCTTCCTCTTTTCCTCTTGCCTGGCAGTTGCATCCTCAACATTCTTTTCCAATTGTACCCCTCATCTCTCCTCTGCAAATGTCCAAACCATCTCAATCTAGCCTCTCTTTACTTTGTCACTGAACTGCCGTACCTGTGACGTCTTTCTAATAAACTCATTCCTAATCCTGTCTACCCTCATTATTCCTAGCGAAAATCGTAGAATCTTCAACTCTGCCACTTCCTGCTCTGCCTCCTGTGTTTTTGTCAGTGCCACCGTCTCTAACCCATACAACATAGCTGGTCTCATTACAGTTTTATAGACCTTCCCTTTCACTCTTGCAGGTACTCTTCTATCACAAATCACTCCTGCCACTCTTCTCCATCTAGTCCACCCTGCCTGGAACCACAACTAGAATAAAAAATAATACACTCGTAATAAATAAATAAATTAGTTTTCCTCCAATGATTTTCTGTACTGAAACCTTATAACCATGACCCAAAAGATCATTTACCTACGAGCAAGCCCAACATCTGAGTCAAGACCTTGACCAAAAATCTAACTAAAATAGCAGTGTGATAATATCATCCTCATGATGATAAAACTAATCAACAACGTGCAAAGTTAATCATAAATTTAAAAAAATGATAGTTCATGCTGAAATCTTGAACCCAAGAGCACAAGAGAGGAGCAGTTAGTGGGAAAAGCCAATTAGCTTACTTGAAAAACCCTGCTGTCTGTTTAGCTTGATGGGAGACTTTGTATTATTTTTTAAAAAGATCCTGTTTACAATAGCGACTTTGTGCTGTCGGCTGCATATCCAGTTGCAGGATGACGTAAAGCACTCTGTTCTGGTGTCTGATCACACATGCACTCTATTTAATGACAATATTGACTGCATCTCTTTACAGGCTGAGATGGGCCTGACAAGCAGCTAAATGTTGTGGGGGCAGCTCTTTGGAATAAACCAGTTAGCATCAGGCATGCCCTCCAGAACCCTGACATTCAAGCATAGGCAAGGTACTTGTCCCAGTCTGCCCCTCCTCATGGAAGTGGTTCTATGCATGTAGTCTGGATATGCATCAAGGGAAAACAGTAATGAAAAAAAGCTGAAATGAGCCAAATTAATCTAAATCTTATGTTCATATCTGGGATGAAAACTGTTCAGTCATGTTGTGTCATTTTCTAACCTGCTAAATCCAGACCAGGGTCGTTGGGAGCTAGAGTCTATCCCCACTAGCATAGAGCACAAGCAAGGAAAAAACCCTGGACAAGGCGCCAGCCCATTGCAGGGAGAAAACACACATATACAAACACACACACACACTTGGGCCAATTTAGCATCACCAATTCACCTAACCTGCTTGTCTTTGGACAGTGGGATGAGCCCAGATCACCTGGAGGAAACCCACACAGACATGGGGGGGAACATGCAAACTCCACACAGGGAGGACCCAGGAACTGGGCTCAGTATAACATTACTTATCTTAAAACCAAGGTCACTGAGTGATTAGCATTGCTCTCTCCAAGCTCATCACTCCGGGATTCAAAGTAAAGACTTTAAAAAATGTATATATTATTACATTTTTACCTTATGTCATGTCTTCCTTCTACTCTACACAACAAATATACTACCTATAAAAGTATTCATCCCTTGAATATTTTCACATTTTATCGTTCTGTAACATTGACTCTCAATGGATTTCATTTGTCTTTTCTTTTGACACTGATCATCAGAAAAGACTCCAATGTCAAAGTGAAAACAGATCTCTGCAACATGGTCTAAATTAATGACAAATGTAAAACACAAAGTTCTTGATCTCATGAGTATTCACCCGCTTCCTGTCAGAATTCAACAGATGCACCTTTGGTGGCCATGACAGCCTGGAGTCTGTGTGCACAGGTCTCTCTCTATCAGCTTTAAACATCTGTACATGGCCATTTTTCTCCATTCATCTTAGCAAAACTGCTCAAGCTCTGTCAGGTTGCATGGAGATATTGAGTGAACAGCCTTTTTCATCCATCCATCCATTTTCCAACCCGCTGAATCCGAACACAGGGTCACGGGGATCTGCTGGAGCCAATCCCAGCCAACACAGAGCACAAGGCAGGAACCAATCCCGGGCAGGGTGCCAACCCACCGCAGGACACACACAAACACACCCACACACCAAGCACACACTAGGGCCAATTTAGAATCGCCAACAGCCTTTTTCACTTCTAGCCAAATATTCTCATTTAGATTGAGATCTAAACTCTGACTTAATAATAATAATAATACATTTTATTTATATAGCGCCTTTCCCATGCTCAAGGCACTTATAGAATATAATAAAGAACGGCAGCGTATACAGTATATAGCATTGTACAAACCAGATAAATAAATAAAGAAGATTAAGACAGTGAATTCTGAAAAAAAAAGAAAGAGACAACATAATTGATGGCATAGCACACAAACAGAGGTTACATGAGCATCTTGACATAAAGGTAAACTGAGAGAAGGGTAATAAAGTCAAGTAGAGCTAAAAGCCTTCCTGAACAGATGAGTTTTGAGTTGTTTTTTAAAAGAATTCATGGAGTCGGCTGACCTGATTAATTTTGGTAGGTCATTCCAGAGTCTGGGCGCTATACAGCTGAAGGCCCTGTCACCCATGGAGTGTAGATTAGTGAGGGGCACAACAAGATTGCCAGAATCAGAGGACCTTAGTGGGCGGGCAGGCACATAGTGATGGAGAAGGTCACTGATGTAGTTTGGCGCAAGGTTATTTAAGGCTTTGTAGGTTATTAGTAGGATTTTATATTCGATTCTGTAAGACACAGGGAGCCAGTGGAGACGGAGCAGGATGGGTGTGATGTGCTCGCTGCTGCTGGTTCGAGTAAGGACTCTTGCAGCTGAGTTTTGAATAAGCTGGAGCTGTGATATAAGATTAGAAGGGGCACCTGCCAGTAGGGAATTACAATAATCGATGCGGGATGTGATAAAAGCATGGACAAGTTTCTCAGCATTAGAAAAGGAGAGGAAGGAGCGAACACTGGATATGTTACGGAGGTGAAAGTAAGAAAGTTTCTTAATGTGGGTGGAATAAGAGAGGGAGGAATCAAAAATGACACTAAGATTTTTTTACAGTAGAGGCAGGTCTGATGAGATCACCGCCAAGATGGACTGGGAAGGAGCTCATTTTATTAAGTTGCATTTTAGTCCCAATTTGCAGGAGTTCAGTTTTATTGCGATTTAATTTTAAAGAGTTCTGCTCCATCCAGGTTTTAATTTCACTAAGGCAGGTTGTGAGCTGAGAAAGCTCTGATGAAGTTCCACTTTTAACATTGAAATAGAGTTGAGCATCATCTGCATAAAAATGATAACCCAGTCCATAGCTACGGATAATATGGCCAAGGGGAAGCATGTAAATACAGAAAAGCATAGGACCGAGGACAGAGCCTTGAGGGACTCCTTGTGTGACTGGCCATTCCAGGACAATAACATTGTTGTTTTAAAATTATTCCTGTTTAGTTTTGCCATTATGCTTGGTGTTGTTGTCTTGTTGGAAAACAAATCTTCTCCTAAGGCATAGGTTTCATCAGGCTTTCCTCCTGGAATTCTCCATATTTTGTTGCAATCATTTTACTATGGAGGGGATGGAGTGTTTTAGATAATTTGCAGTATTTGACTTATGCTAAACATGGCATTTAGGCTGATGGCAAAAAGAAAACTCAATTTTGTTCTCATAAGATCATAGAACCTTCTTCCAGCTGACTTCAGAGCCTTTCATGTGCCTTCTGCTTTTTTCAACAGTTGCTTTCTCCTTGCCACTCTTCAATAAATCCACGGCTGGTGTAGTACCTGGACAACAATTGCTGTCTGTTCGCTCTCTCTAATCTTAGCCTCTGTAGCTTATAAGTCCTTCAGAGTTATCAGAGGTCTCTTGGTGGCCACACTCACTAGTCTTCTTCTTGCATGAACACCCAGTTCTTATGGATTGTCTGCTCTAGGCAAATTTCCAGCTCTGCCATACTCTTTCTGTTTCTTAATGATTGACTTAACTGGATATTCTGTGACTTGGAAAATTTTTGTCTTCATCCCTTTACTTGAGCTTTTCAATATCTTTTTGGCTTGGAGTGTTCTTTTCGTCTTCATTGTGTAGGTTAGGCCACCGTACTGTCTCCCCACAAGTTGGACTCTGCAGTTAAGGAACATTTAGTATAAGGTCAAGGGAAACCCCACACAGGAGATCTCCATTGAACTAATTCTATGACTTATAAAGCCAGTTGGCCGAACCAGTGATGATGTAGGTGTGTCATATTAAAGGGAGTGAACACTTAATCAATTATTTTATTTTATATTAACGAATTATTAAATAATTAATTTTAATCACTTTGTAGGGGTCTGTTTTCACCTTGACATAAGTTTTCTGTTGATCACTATCAAGAAAGCCAAACTAAATTCACTTTGAGTCAAAGTTAATTATTGAATTTGTTAATTACATTTCTATACCACTTTTCTAACCTACTCAAAGAGTGAGGGGAGCCACTTCAACCACCACCAATTTGCAGCATCCACTTAGATGTTGCGACGACAGCCATTCTTGTGTCAGTACTTTCAACACATATTATCTATTAGTGAAGGGTTGAGAGATAGTTAGGCACTGAAGGACAGGGGATAATTAGGGGCCAGAATGACAGGGCTGAGATGGACAATTTACTTAGGACATTGGGGTACACTCTACCTTTTAAAAAATGCCCACAGATCTTTTATAACCACAGAGAGTCAGAACCTTAGTTTTACATCTCATCTGAGGGGAGGCACAATGTTTTCAGGTCAGTGTACCTGTCAGTGCACTGGGGCATTGGGATCCACACACAGACCATTGGGTAAGTGCCCGTTGATGGCCTTACCAACACCTCTTTCAGCAGCAACAAAATCTTTCTCCTAGACCAAGGATACTCAGTTCCGGTCCTGGAGGTCGCCAGCGGGTGGAGGTTTTCATTCCAACCACTTTGTAATTACAGGCCAGGCAGATAATGAAACTTGGTATTTAATTATATGGATTGCTAGTGCTTTAAGTTTTCCAAGACAAATCTTTACCACATTGTAGATTTTTCATTTTCTGAGGTCATTATCCATTTATTTTGCAGTCCAGAACAGATTTGTACCGCTTCGTTCTTTCCTTTCTCTCTCATGTGTTTCAAAATATTTTATTAACTTGGATACTTCATGATACAGGTTTAGCCAGCAGCTGTACCACATGCCTTTCCAAGCAGGTAATCCACCTGAAGCTAGACATGTTTGGACCCAGGCCAGTACTTGGATGGGAGACCATCTAGGAAAAGCTTGGGTTGCTGCTAGAAGAGGTGCTGGTCTGGAGTTTTTTTTTGTTTTTTCTGTCCACCCTGGCCATCGGACCATACTCCTTTTCTATGTTAACTAATGTTGTCTTATTTTAATTTCTTATTTTGTCTTTTATTTTTCTTTTCTTCATTATGTAAAGCACGTTGAGCTACTTTTTGTATGAAAATGTGCTATATAAATAAATGTTGTTGTTGTTGGTGAGGCCAGCAGAGGGCGCTTACCCTGTGATCTGTGTGTGCATCCCAATACCCTGGTGCATAGACTGGGACACTATGCTGCAAAAATGGTGCTATCCTTCGGATGAGATGACAAACCGAGGTCCTGAATCCTGAGAATCCTCAGAATTTGTTGGCTAAATTACCATGGACTGGTCATTCTGCCTCCCTAATTACCCCATGTCCCTTATTGGCTACTTCTCTCACCTCTTCTCCACCTAATAACTAATGTGTGGTTAGTGTACTGGCAGCCGTCGCATCATCCAGGTGGATGCTGATCATTGGTTGTGGTTGAAGTAGTTCTCCACTTTCTATCTAAAGCACTTTGAGTGTCTTGAAAAGAGCCATATATTCTTCTTCTTCTTCTTCTTCTTCTAAATTGAAGCACTTTTGCTGGAGAGCTGGTGGCTCCTTTGTCATTTGTACCCCCTTTATTAACAGCTGGTTAAGAGAACAGGCACCAATTAAATCCTTAGTGCAGCTGTTTAAAACTATAATAGGCAGTAGGCAATTATATTATTATCAGAATAAGCAATTAAGGGTTTCTAAATTGTAAGAAAAGAATGAACTAAAACTAAGCTATAGAAAACACATTGCTTTAGTAGTAAATAAATGGTTTCTAATGAAAAAATTCATTAAAGCACTGCCAACTTGTAGCTAACTATAACTATAAAACTATGGCTGAGTACCCCTGGCTAGGTGGTCTCCCAACCAGCTACTTGCCAGGCCCCAACATGCTTAGCTTCAGGTAAATTGCCTGTTCTGAAGTGCAGGTGGTATACTGTTGTATCACACTAAAATAGAAAAACTCCTAAGGGGCCAAATACTTTTTACAGGAACTGTAGATACAATATTGACAGTTCTGTGATTCTTTGGGGTGACACAACAGTTCACATTTCCATGTGGTCATCTTTGTCTGGAGAGAAGGGTGTTTTCAAAACCCCAAGTGGATCCATTGTGATTCAAAGTTGTGCAAGAATAAAATGGGAAAACCTCCAGTGGGTGAATATTTTTCTAGACACTGTATTTGTTACGCAGCTGAGTTCATCAAGGCCTCTGTACTTTCCTTAAAGTTTTCACTGATCATGGACATAACATCATCCATCTCATTTTTGAATCCATTAATTCCAGTAGAGGATGGCTTGTTTTGTTGGACTGAGTCTCGACAGTACAATCCTTAAGGGACCATTGTGTGTAATCATCTGCTGTGTCCACCCATTATCTATACCCACTGTAAGACAGCCAGCTTGCCAAAGAGCAAATGTACATCAGACCAATTTAGAGTCAGCCTCAAACACATATATAGAATCTAGCATGTGACAGGAAACGGGAGAAGATGGAGACAGGGAGAGAGCATGGATGTTCCACAGAGACAGTAACAGGACTGGAATCTGAACCAAGGTCCTCCTTTTATGGATGAATCATCACTTTCATCATGGAAACAATTAAGCACAAAACAGCAGGTGACAAGGCAGTAACACCACCCATGGGTTAGAAAGTGACACAGCATGCCATCCATAGGGCTCGTAAATCAAACATGGCAGTAGAAGAGGGCATGGAGGAGGAGCTTCAGCCCAATACATGTCATCCCTTTAATCAGAGGTGACAGAGTGGTGAAGCCCTAGTAGCCTGTTTTTAGGTATCATGACATGGGCTTGTCTACATCACACAGGAAATCCAGGAGGTGAAGGAGTAAGTGAAGCACAAAAAACATTTGGCATGAGTAAAGGATTGGATGATGATGTGCTTGGCACATTGTCTAGGGCATGGGGTCAAACTTACCACTAAATCTTGAACAAGATGAATTGGGAATGAAGGTGAATAGGAGGAGAGTGGACAGTGGCCCTAGAGGATCCATTAACTGCTTTTTAAGAGGCCATACACAGTACTCACCTAGAGACCATCCATTTCATTCATCCAATACCTATACGTGCATGAAGAACAGTTGGGGTGCCAGGCTTCAAGAAACCTATTTCTTAATGAGGTGATGAAGGTATGTGGGGTGTGCATAAACCAGTGAAATGAAAAGTGTGGAGTATCTACTCTCTGATCAAAGACGGTCCAATGTGTATTCTGGGAATTGTTGAAAGGAAATGTTGGTGGGTGGACTCAGGTCCAGTCATAGATGTGGAGGAAACAGACAAATCGACCAGTTCCTAGTGGGCACCAGCCACAACACCTTCCTGTTTTTGTGATTTTAGCATCTGTGAATACACCTGAAATGTGAAAGAGGTCTGCAATGGATTGCCACCGTGTCAAGACCTGTTTTCTGATCTATACCTAGTGCTGCCAGGGCAATCGTAAATCCTCATGACCCTAAACTGAATATCCATCTGACAGACTGACTGACTAAACATGCACGAATAGTCACAAATGTGGCACCACTTTATCCAATTTGGGGTCATGCAGGGCCTGGACTATCCAAACCTCATCAGGCACAAACCAGGAAATAATTACAGGACACACTTGAATACAAACCCAAAATGGGCAAATTTAGAGTCGTCACTAATCCTAACATATCGTAGTGCAAGAACCTTACGGCCTGGAGGAAAACCTACACTGATTCAACTCAGTTTCACGAGTCAGCTTCCTTACCTGTCATTATTATCAAAACCATTACCCAAATACAACTATACTTAAGGATAAATTTCCTATTTCTACATGAGAAATATGGGCGGATGAGTCAGGTTGAATCAACAACATGTGGCAATAAGTCCCTGGCCCTAATCACTGTAAAAGTTTGCCTGCCTGCTGTTGAAGGACTGGGAGTCTATCTCAATGACTAGTTTAATTGTACCCTAAGACTGAGCTGCCCCTTCAATGTTTTACTGGCCAAATGATCTGTCTGTCCAAAGGCCGACTTGTGATACCTCTGACAGAACTGGTGTGCTTATTGAGTAAAGTTCTTCCAAAATTGACATTCTAACAGATTGATATGTCTCCCTTGTTATGGCAGATGTTGTTCTGAGGGGTGTATTGCCTTGGCAATAGTGATGTTAAAGAAAGAGGGCCATCTCTTATGAAGCGCATAGTGGTGACCAATTGGCCACCTAGGAGGGGAGTTTTATTTTAGTAGTGTCTTTGCTTTGATGATTCCTATCAGAGCTTTGGTTGCCCACTGCAAAAGCCTGCCCGAGTGTGATAACCTTGCTTTGCAATGGTTATCAGTCCCTTACAGCCTTACGGTGGCTTGGCCAAGTAGTCATGAGTCTCTGGACAGAGGACATAGCCTCTTCTGAATGACCACACAGTGTTAATCACAGCTTACAGACCAAAAAAAGACATAAGAGATCATCCCAAGGACAACGTGTAACAGGCCAGTGAAACAACATCTGGTCAGACGGGCAGGGTTAACTGGCACCAACGGGAACGTTGTGCATGCCCATCAAGTTCTTTTCTTTAAGCCAGTTTTATAATCTCAGTATTGACAAGTAAGATGCATTTGTGAAATTACACTGCCACAGGGTGCGAGGCATTTTCACTCTTTGATGACCTCTGCCCACTTGTTTTGTTATTAGCTGACTTAGTCCTATCATACAGTACCTAGATAAGTATTGACCAACTTGAAATTTTCACGTTTTATTGTTATAAAATAATGGAATCACACTGGCTTTTTTTTTGACAAAGAACACCAGAAACTTACTGTTTAATGTCAATGGGAAAACAAGTCTCAGCCAAGTGGCCTAAATTAATGACAAATATTGCAATTATGTTGAAATCCCGTGGGTGATCTGAATTGCTGTCACAGATTTACTCCTTGTAGTATAGCGGGACCACAGCTCAGAAAAAGGCTGCCAGTTTTTAAATAAATAAATAACTGAATGGCTGGCTCGATCTCCGTGGGTGTGCGTGCTTGCGCAGCTACGGGAGGTCAGTGAGGTAGTTGAGGCGATACGCACCTGCATGTGGGAGTGCAGTCCGTCTGATTTGCTTCATCGGCTTTCGGTGGTGCATGATGGAGGTGCTGTGCTTACAGAGGCATGTAAGGGAGAGAAAAAGGAGAGACAAAAGGAGAAAAGAGTCTGGCCAGCGAGAAAGAAGGGAGGAGAGACACAAAGGAGGATAAAGTAAGAAGAAGAAGAGGGAAAAAAGGCAGAGATGTGCTGAACTGAGTGAGACAGGTGGTCGGGTGTGAATCTCGGGGCTGTATGAGCCGGAGGCTGTGAGGCCCCTACTGAGTGTTGGCCTGGGAGTAGGAGCGGCCCGATATGTGGATGCCGAGAGACTGGCAGCAGGAGAGGTATGTGACTAAGTTTGGGGCACCAAAGGCTGGGCAATGGGGACCAGGGCCGGGATTTGAAGGTTGACTGCACCTTCTTCTACGAGGTCCTGACAGGATAAAGGGAGGAGATGCCAGGTTTGAGAAGGAAGCATTGGGGCTCATTGTTGAACTGTCTCTGGTTTTAACTTTTGATTTTAATGGATATTTGTTGAATTTTAACCTTCACCTTCACCCTATTTTTATGGATTATTTATTTATTGACTGTTGGAGCACAATTATTGAACATTACTTTGATTTTGGATTGTTCTTAATAAAAGCAGTGAAGCACTTTTGCGCCAACCCCTTGCTATGTTTGAGTGTTGTGTCCTCATCCACTGGCTCATCCCTTAGGTAAGTTATCGGTGGTAGTGGGTTCAAGAGGCTCCCCGGAAGGACTTGGTAGCATGAGGCCGACCCGTACCGTCATGTCCATCAAGATGGTAATCCCAAAGTACAAACCAGATTACTGTTTATCTAACTAATCTGAGCAAAATAATTGATTACACAAGTCAATCCTTTGGAGATGCACCTTTATCAGCCATGTGAGTCTTTCGTCTGTGTGCTGTGAATATCTGAACACTGCACTTTTCCGCCATTGTTCTTTGCAAAACTGTACAAGTTCTGTTTGGTTGCATGAGAATTGTGCGTGAACAGCCTTTTACAAATCCAGCCACAAATTCTTGGTTTCATTGAGATCTGGAGTCTGACTCGGCTGCTGGTGTTTTTAAACCAATCCTGCGTAGGTTTGGCTTTATGTTTGGGGTTGTTGTCTTCCTGGAAAACAAATCATCTTCAAAGGTGCAAGTTTTTTGAACAGTGAATCAGGTTTCCCTCCAGGGATTCCTTGTATTTTGCTGCATTAATTTTACTTTCTACTCTCACCAGCCTTACAAGGCCTGCTGCAGAGAAGCATCCTCACATCATGATGCTTTCACCATCATGCTTCATGGTGGAGATTATGTGTTTTTGATCATGTGTAGTGTTTAGTCAAATGGTCAAAAAGCTCAAATTGGAGTCATCAGACCATAGAACCTTCTTTCAGTTGACTTCAGATTCTCCTATGTGCCAACTGACAAAACTCTGGTCAAGATGTGCATTTTTTCTCTTTGCCACTGTTCCATAAAATTGTGACTGGCGAGGCACCCGGGCAACAGTTGTTCTCTTTACTGTCTCTCCAGTGCCAGCCACTGTCACTTATAACTCCTTCAGACTTGTCATAGGTCTCTTGGTGGCCTCCCTCACTTGTCTTCTTTCGCTTTCTTGATGTTTGATTTAAATGGACTCCAAGGATATTCAGTGACTTGGATATTTTCTTGTCTTCATCTCATGGTTTATGCTTTTCAATCACCTTTTTCACTTGGAGTGTTCTTTTGTCTTCATTGTGTAGGTTAGGCCACCATACTGACTCACCACAAGTTGGACCGTCCAGATAAGGAGTGTTTTATGACAATCAACAGAAGCCCCAGACAGGTGGTCTCCTTTTAACTAGTTATGTGCCTTCAAAACTCATTGGCTGCACCAGGTGTATCATATTATAGGGGTGAATACTTGTGAGATGAATTATATGTTTTATACGGACTGTATGAATTATACACAATGTGCACCAATTCAAAAAACAGCTCTGCAGTCAGAAAAGGGAAAATTCCAGAATTGTGAAAATGTTAAATTTTAGAGCTCATATTTGACAGGCACGGGCCAGTAGTAGCAGGCCAGTAGTGACCCTGAATTAGTTCAGTGGATATGGAAAATGAGTGAAGAAATATTCTATTTAATCGACCATCATCCAGCACACTTAATGACACAATTTAAAATGGACATTAAACCCAAGGTTGAACAAAAAAAAACGTAAAAGTGGAAACCCCACTAAAGTAACGTCAGTAAGGAAGTGCTGGATCGATACTACACAACAAAAGGAAAGCTGAGACTGCCATTTCACTGATTCTGCTGACATGGCCGAATGCAGACTGAGCAGAGTTCAGGTTTCCAAAAACACTTTTAATGCCTCCATCTGGCCTCTGGTAAAAAGAAACAGACACACAGGCCACTTCTTTCTTCAAGTAGTCCAGCAAAGGAATCTTTTAAAAAAATCTAAACTCTTCCTGACCACCACTGTGATGTCCCATTGCTTGTGTAACATGCTGTGATTATTTTCAATTTATCATTTTTAACTCCTTATTGCAGGTCATGTCATGTCATTTTCTAACCTGCTTATACCAGATCAGGGTCCCTGGGGGTGCATATTCCAGCTAGAACCATATGCCCAGATAGAAGAACACCAGTCCATCCCAGGGCAAACACACTCACACACACACACACACACACACTAGGGCCAGTTTAGTGTCGCCTGTTCATGTGTTGTGACTTTTATACCGTCACACTGCTGATGTCATGTGTTGCGACCTATGACTTGATTACCAAAGCGATACCATAACAACACCATCACAAAATGGGATGCCCATAAACAACAAAGTTAAAAAAAACACACATACATTTTATCAATTAAAACAAAAGTGAAACTGAAAGCTAAAACCAGAATTGCATTCATCAATTGAAAAAAAATCCATTATCTAAACCCACCTTATCTTAAGCAGGACCTCAGTGCAGCTGGAGCCATCAAGTATTGGCCAGAAGGCAGGAACAATCCCTGGACAGAATGTGAGTCCATCGTAGGGTGAACACACACACACAGACACACTGCATACTCAGATATGGTTTGCTCTTGCGGATGGATGATGAATCTGAACGACTGAGAAACTGTAGCAACATGGTCCCTGAAGGACAGCTGGCCATCAATCACCACCCCAAGGTTGTGTACTAGCTTGGGGGGGTGGCGGGATGTGTGATGATGAGCCAAGCTGAACAGAGATAGGGTGCTTAAAAGAGAGGCAAACTGGAGATGGTTTTCCTTCATCCAGGTTGCAATATCAGTGAGACTTGCAGAGACTCTACTTGATACTGTGTGGTCCTCTGGGAGGTACAACAGGCACAGTTGCGTAGTATTGGGTTTAGCACTGATAAGAGAAACCATAGGGCCCAGTAAGAAGGTATATAGTAAAACAGGAATGGACCCTGCACCGATCACTGGGGCACCTCGTGCTTGGGTGGTACTTGTAACATATAGTACATAAACCTGAAGCTAAGTATGGTATTGAAATCTGCATCATCTGCTTACACGGTGAAGGGAGAGGAATGCATTCATGTGGAAATCCACTGTGTAATCTGAATCGCTCACCCAGATTTTACTCCTTGCTGTCTATCAAGATGGTAATCCCAAAACCCAGATCAGATTACTGTCAGTCTAACTAATCTGAGCCACAACACAACCTGGCTCGTACAAAACACCATCCTGTGCCATCTATTACACTGACTGCTGCTCCTCACGTCAGCTCTAGGAACTAATCGTTTAGGCTAGTACTCTTTAGTCCCTTCTCCAAAGTAGCTGGCATACAGGGCCATGTCTCAAAACTGGAGCCACACCATCCGATCAACAATTAGAGCCACTCCACAGACTGATTCTTACAGGGGACGATGAAGTTAGATATCCCGAGCCACAAATAACAGCAGACTCCAAAATCTGACCATACGCCACACCTCAAAATGGTCATCATGTGTCATATTTTAGGACATTCAATAGGAAAGATCCACAACCTAATCAACCTGAATTACCCCATTTATACCTAGAAGAGGCCATCCCCTCGTCATCACTCATTCTCTTGTGGAGCCACATTACTGTTTTCTTATATGTGTGCAGACATCTGTAACATTTACATGAGCACGTCTAACTAATAATATCTGTCTCTGTTTTTCTAATAACTAGCAAAACATGCAAGTTCACACACCTTTCAAGTCACAAAAATGGGATGCCGGTGCCTGGTCATCATCACAGCCATAGCGATTTAGATGCTTAGTAAAGTGAGAGGCTCACAACCATCTGCTGCTCAGGAAAATCTGCTGACTGTGAACTGCCAAAATGGAAACAGCAACACCTCAAGTTTAGAATTGAAAAGCACTGAGGTGAAAAAGGCCAAGCAACAAAAACATGGAAAGAGTACATGAAAGAATAACATGGAAAGAATACATGACTACACCCACTGCACAGCTCGAACTTCTTACTGCATATCCATAAGCGGTGCCAGCTACTGTGCCACCAGGTATATGCTGGTCAGCATGAGGCCAACAAACAATTGGGAAAAACAATTTTCTACATGCAGTACATACCTATACTTCCCATCCCTGGACTCTGTGCTTCTTTAAAACAGGATCAGCATACTACTGGCTTGTTTTCTATGGCATGGAAAGAGCACACGTAGGCTTCCTTTGTGGGTTTTTCCAATTTAGTGCAGTCCTCCTCAGCAGAGGATGAAAATTAAGATGCAGCCTAATGTCTTGTGAACAATGATTGCCTGATATTCATCTCCAATTCTTTCCAGACTGCTGTGGATACCTCTAAGGGAATAAACGGTTTTAGACATTCCATGCCTCTTTACTAACATGTGCTGCTTTGCATTGACTGAGGAATGCCTGATTAAAAAAAAAAAAATCGTGGTGGTCCTCATTCTAATACACAGTTTCAAAGTCTCATTGATAAACGGGAGGTTCAGGTTATCCATTCACACACAGGATACAGTGAACACTGCAGGGCCAACTGGGACAGGCCCTCTGCCAAAAACAGACTTGAAGCTTCCAGTATGGAGACAATTTCATAAGCTACAAGAAGCATAGACAAGGAATTACATTGAGCGTAGGAAAGATAATTGGAAAAAAAAATACTTAAGAGGACAAAAAAGAGTGTTGTTATTCACATTTCAGTCCACCTTAATAAAAGGATTAGTGTCTGTGAGTCTGTCTGTGTCAATAATAATTCAACTGCAAAGCCATATGTCACCGCAGTTATGGACTGCAGTTTCTTGGCAAAAGTAAGGTTAGGGGTTTGTGTGGTTAGCGTGCAGTATAGACGTAAGGTAGCATTACTTCCAGAGTGAAATTGCTGCACAGGGATTTCCACCAAGAAACTGCAGTCCAGAAGTGACAGAGCTTGTGGTGACGTACAGCTCTGCTTCTCATCTGTGTGTCCGCCTGGTTGCTATGGCACTGTCATTACAAAAGATGGCACATCACAAACAGTAACCCTGCTTTTACATACCCCACACCAAACGGCATATAACAGAGACACACAAATTGCATAGTGCGCTGCAAACATTAATGCTCAGGTCTACTTTAATTACCTAGATTCAACCCGCCTTACATGGCTAGTCTTCTTCTTTTGGCTGCTCCCGTTAGGGGTCGCCACAGCGGATCATCTTCTTCCATATCTTTCTGTCCTCTGCATCTTGTTCTGTTACACCCATCACCTGCATGTCCTCTCTCACTACATCCATAAACCTTCTCTTAGGCCTTCCTTTTTTCCTCTTCCCTGGCAGCTCTATTCTTAGCATCCTTCTCCCAATATACTCAGCATCTCTCCTCTGCACATGTCCAAACCAACACAATCTCACCTCTCTGATTTTGTCTCCCAACCATCCAACTTGAGCTGACCCTCTAATGTACTCATTTCTAATCCTATCCATCCTCGTCACACCCAGTGCGAATCTTAGCATCTTTAACTCCCTAACCCTAACCCTAACCTCCAGCTCTGTCTCCTGCTTTCTGGTCAGTGCCACCATCTCCAACCCATATAACATAGCTGGACTCAATACCGTCCTGTAGACCTTCCCTTTCACTCTTGCTGATACCCGTCTGTCACAAATCCTGTCCTGACACTCTTCTCCTCCCATTCCACCCTGTCTGCACTCTCTTTTTCACATAACTTCCACAATCCCCATTGTGGCTAGTAACATGATATATGAAAGAGGGAAACTTTTTCATTTTAAACCACAAAAACTCCTTAGTGAATTTCACGTTTTTCCTGCAAAATGAATGTTAATGCCAGTTTTGCTCATTATTATTCATATCCATCTCAATTCATAAAACTACAGTAAGCCCAGGAGTAGCCAGGCCTTGATTATAGGGATGGACGAATCATGGCGTGCAGATCCCACCTCATGTGAGCATTCAATATTCTTTACATTACATGGATATTTGGTATTTGGGACACTGTATTAATCCCTGAGAAGTCAGTATTTCTATTATTTGTATCATTTGTCATGACTTTAAGGTTTCTGGTGTTATAATTCTTAATTTTGTACCTCATGGACCGTTCTGTTTATTTGCTATTGTAAACTTTTTCAGTAATATTTTTTGACATTTGTTTTTCTTTTGTTGGTGGCAATTGGGTTCTGTTGCTACTGTAAGACCCCTGGAAGTGTGATATTATCTTCCAGAAGATAGTTATTCTGGCATCACACTGTTTTCGATATCCAAGATTATGGATTTGATTACAAAATCTGCTATGACTTTAGTTAACTCAAAAGGATCTGTGTGTGCTGTTCAACTTGATTTTGGTTTATTATGTTAAATGTGCCCGGGCTCTGCTTTGATACTTTTGTATTGGGCTTTCAGTGCAAAAAGGGGGAAATAGTGAGGGCAAGATAAAAAGTAATAGGGGAAAAAGAAAATTAAAACTGATTCTCGACTTCTTTCGACTCCCCAGGGAATCCCACTATGATGGACGTCACTTCACTTGCAAAACTGCAAATTCTGCTCTTCCAGACTCCATGCAGTATTCTTGTTATAAGGAAATATTACCATATAACATTTTGAACTGCATTGTCTTAACAGATTGCATATGGTGTCATCCAGTGTCATCCCAGCACATCCTGGACTATATGAGTCCTATTGTGAAAGGCCACTTGAAGCCACTGTAGTTTGCCTGTGAGACAAAGACTGGAATAGAAGATAAACTCATTGATCTGCTCTACAAGGCTGAACAAAGCCGGCAACATTGTGAGGATTATGGGTTTTTTTTTTCTTCAGTGCTTTCAATACCATCCAGCCATACTTGCTCAGGGATATGTAAGGGGATGAGCCTTTAGAGAGTCCCAGATAATTGAATGTCTGTTGGGCAGACCACCGTTTGTAAGGCACAAGTGTCATGTGGATGTGAGCAACACTGGAGCACCACAAGGAACAGGCCTGTCTCCTTTTCTATTCACTCTGTACACCTCAGACTATAAATATAACAGCAGGTCATGTCACTTGCAAAAATTCTCAGATGATTCTGCACTAATGGAGTGTATTGACAAGGGAGCGGGGGAGGGGGGTGGTGATACAAAGTACAGGAGTCAGGTGGAGGGCTTTGTTTCCTATCGGCAGCTCAACATCAGAAAAATCAAACAGCTCTACCACCATACCAAAGAGCTTCTAGGCCCCCTCACTATTCAGCGAGTATAAGTGGAGGTGGTACACTGCTACGGGTAATTGAGGGTCCACATCAATGACAGTCTAGACTGGTCTAGTAACCCAGAGGCACTTTGTAAGAAAGAGCAGAGCAGCCTATTTTTTCTTGGGAGACTGCATTCCTCCAGTGTTGGTAGTTACATCTTCTACAACTCTGTGATGGCCAGTGTGATGTTCTACACTGTGGTCTGTTGGGCCAGTAACAGACAGGCCCAGTAATGGGACAACCTCTCAACCTGCTGGAGGTAGTAGTGAAGGAGAGGATTAAAACCAAATTGAACACCATTATTGACAAAGCTGCCCGTCCTCTTTCTGATACACTAGCACTGAGGACTTTAAGCAATGAGTTATACCGATGAGGTCTGTCAAGAAACACCACTGGGGCTCCTTTACACCTAAGGAAATACACTTTTAAAATGCCACCCAGTGACTGCTGTCATCTCTGGCCAAGTCAGATGTTTGCTCCTCTCTTTTGCAGTTCTTGTGTGTGCTTGTGGAACATGGTTGTTGTTGGGTTTTTTAATAATATTTCCTGAGCTTCAATAAATGCTACATTTCCCCTTGGGACAAATAAAGTATCTATCTATCTATCTATCTATCTATCTATCTATCTATCTATCTATCTATCTATCTATCTATCTATCTATCTATCTATCTATCTAATATCAGAGTCACAGCATTGCAGATGGTATAAGATACAATAAAGAGATCATGGCACACACTCTGGCCTTCTTATGAATATCCTTCCTGACATTTGGGATCTCAGCTGAGGGCCAACACATCAGAGGAGGAATGATGCTCTGCTTCCACTGAAAGAAGACCTCTGTACACTTTGGCCCACTTTCTGCCACTCTTTTTCTCTCTCCCATACCAGTTACCGTAATGACAAAAGGAGGAAGAAAACTTCACACAAATAACAAGAGGTTCTGTAAGCTCTGCTTGTTGTATCCTGCTCACTTCCAATTAGCTTCATCCCATCCCACCCTGAGGCACAGCCCCTTCTGATTAGAAGCCTTGGCACTCTGCACACCTGGAGTCTGCTCTACCCCTTTCTCATTGTGTTTTACATTTATGACTTTAATGAGGCTGACAGTCTGCAATTTACAAACCGAGACAGAAACTGTCCATGAGTTTTGAACTTACAGCTTTGAGGAATAAATCTAAAAAGTCTCTAGATAGATAGTTAGATATGAAAGGCAGTATATAATAGATAAATAGATATTAAAGGCGCTATATAATAGATAGATAGATATGAAAGGCACTATATAATAGATAGATAGATAGATAGATAGATAGATATGAAAGGCAGTATATAATAGATAAATAGATATTAAAGGCGCTATATAATAGATAGATAGATATGAAAGGCACTATATAATAGATAGATAGATAGATAGATAGATATGAAAGGCAGTATATAATAGATAAATAGATATTAAAGGTGCTATATAATAGATAGATAGATATGAAAGGCACTATATAATAGATAGATAGATATGAAAGGCAGTATATAATAGATAGATAGATAGATAGATAGATAGATAGATAGATAGATAGATAGATAGATAGATATGAAAGGCAGAATATAATAGATAAATAGATATTAAAGGTGCTATATAATAGATAGATAGATATGAAAGGCACTATATAATAGATAGATAGATAGATAGATAGATAGATAGATAGATATGAAAGGCAGTATATAATAGATAAATAGATACTAAAGGCGCTATATAATAGATAGATAGATATGAAAGGCACTATATAATAGATAGATAGATAGATAGATAGATAGATAGATAGATAGATAGATAGATAGATAGATATGAAAGGCAGTATATAATAGATAGATATTAAAGGTGCTATATAATAGATAGATATAAAAGGCACTATATAATAGATAGATAGATAGATAGATATGAAAGGCAGTATATAATAGATAAATAGATATTAAAGGCGCTATATAATACATAGATAGATATGAAAGGTACTATATAATAGATAGATAGATAGATAGATAGATAGATAGATAGATAGATAGATAGATAGATAGATAGATATGAAAGGCAGTATATAATAGATAGATAGATAGATAGATAGATAGATAGATATGAAAGGCAGTATATAATAGATAAATAGATATTAAAGGCGCTATATAATAGATAGATAGATATGAAAGGCACTATATAATTAATAGATAGATAGATAGATAGATAGATAGATATGAAAGGCAGTATATAATAGATAAATAGATATTAAAGGTGCTATATATAATAGATAGATATGAAAGGCACTATATAATAGATAGATAGATAGATAGATAGATAGATATGAAAGGCAGTATATAATAGATAGATAGATAGATAGATAGATATGAAAGGCAGTATATAATAGATAAATAGATATTAAAGGCGCTATATAATAGATAGATATGAAAGGCACTATATAATAGATAGATAGATAGATAGATAGATAGATAGATAGATAGATAGATATGAAAGGCAGTATATAATAGATAAATAGATATTAAAGGTGCTATATAATAGATAGATAGGTAGATATGAAAGGCACTATATAATAAATAGATAGATAGATAGATAGATAGATAGATAGATAGATAGATATGAAAGGCACTATATAATAGATTGATAGATATGTCAGTCAGTCATTTTCCAACCTGCTATAGCCTAACTACAGGGTCACAGGGGTCTGCTGGAGCCAATCCCAGCCAACACAGGGCTCAAGGCAGGACCATACCCGGGCAGGGCGCCAGCCCACCACAGCCAGGTAATAGTGACTCAGACAGTGGTGCCTTACGTCTTCCTCAGACTCCCCAGAACACAGAGGGGCGGCACTATAATCTTGAACTCTCAGGTGCAGATCACATCCAGATGCAGGTGGCGGGGTCTCAATGCGTCAGGTGGATGGCTGCTGTACCAGCCAATAGGGTTGCATGAATATGTATGAGGTTAATTACTATATTCCATATATGGATGTTGAGGTGCATTCACATATGCATATCTACAAGGTGAGTGTGATTTGTAAACAGTAGATTGCATAGAAATGTGCGTATGACTGGTTTTATTAATCTGATTTTTTTTTGGCGTATGGATTGTTCTGCTTTTTTATGTTCATGTTATGTTTATGTTTTTTATGTTAAGCTCAAATCAATGCAAAGTTTTACACCTGAGGCCCTGGATGTGCAAAGCCGACAGAGAGACCTGAGCACACAGACTCAAGGCTGTCATGACTGCCAAAGGAAGGGGCATCTACTAAATAACTGGAAAGGGGTAAAAACGTACTTTGTATTTTATATTTGTAAGTAACGTGACCACTTTAAAGAGGTCTGTTTCTGCTTTGACATTAATGAGTGTTTTTTTGGTAATCAGTTGTTAAAATATCACAGGGAACTAAATCAGGCGAATAGGGAGGATGATCGAGGACAGCAATGTTTTTGGCAGTCAAAAACTGCTTAACGGAAAAAGCATTGTGTGCAGGAACATTGTCTTGTTGAAGCACCCACCCCCCGCTCTCGACCTGGGTGTTGAACGTCTTCCACATTTTCTTGTCCTTCCTTGAAGCGTTTGTGCCACTCAAAAACTTGTGTGCAAGACAAACTGTTATCACCGTACACAGTTTTTATCATTTCGTACGTTTCTGTGGCCATTTTGTTTAATTTCATGAAAAATTTGATGTTGATTTGCTGTTTGATTTTTTCACCCGACATTATAGCGGCAACTCGTGCAAATACTGACTGGGCTATTCACAGGATATACCTAGCCGGTCAGCGGTTTGAGAGGGCATGTAGGAGGGGACCTCCAGACGGTATTCTAGGAAAGCCCCAAGCCTAGTCCGTTATTTTTGTGTCTCCACACAGGGATTTCCACGTTGGGTACCATGGGTTTACTTGAAGGGGTGGGAACCAGCTGCCCCGACACAACAGGCACACACCAAAGTGCAGCACAACACACAGTTTTATTATTCTTCCTCGCGAGAACCGCGCTCCCTCGTTTTCAGCACAGCCCCATACGCACAATAGTTCTTCTTCTTCGTTGTCGTCGTAGTTGTCCCACCTCCACTCCCTCTCTGGCAAGCTTTGTCCTCTTCCTCCCGACTCTGGCTCCTCGAATGGAGTGAGGCGTCCCCGTTTATGCAGCGTGCTCCAGGTGGCTCATCAGCGTTACCTGGAATCACTCCAAGGTCTGGTGAAAGTCCATTGTAGGGCTCTGCAGCTTCCCCTGGCGGACCCCATGGAACCCAACAGGGCCGTGCCAAGCTCCAACTCCCAGCATGCCATAGCCACCCAGGAGGGCTGCCTTCTAGCATCCCAGAGGAGGTATTGCCTCACAGATGCTGTCTCCCACAGGCCCTTCCATCCAGCCGGCATCCAGGCTGGGTAATGGCCGTGGCTGCCCGCCACAAAGGGCTTACTATAATGCAGGTTAATGCTTAATTAGAAATAGTTCATCCAGCATCCTGCTCAAGATGGGAAAATTAATCAACAATTGTAGTTGCTCTAAGCAGTGAAATTACCAAGAGCAGCCTAACGGGAACCACAACACTGGAAGGCGCTTGTAACTATCAACAAGTAGGACACCAAATCCCCCACCGCCTGTCATCTTGTGTGTGATAAAGGAGGCGCATTTGTACGAGTTTAACCTTTTCCACAGAGCGTATTGTCTGGTTATTAATGTGTAGCTTATCTTACATCACATACATTCAGCACTCCGTGACAGCAAAGTGAACAATGTTCTGAAAAAGAAAAGAAAAATTGAGGCTCAGAATTCATCATTACATTGCAGCACCTAGAGGGCGATTGTCATGGGGCAGAGAATCCCAGCAATAATCTGCAGAGCAAATATTTCTTTTTTGCCTTCGGCTTATTAGAAGAGGATTATGGGGACCAAAGCTGGTTCTCAAAGAACCTGACTCACTTAAAAGGAGGCCGTCATCCCCGACTAAACTTCAAATTAGTAATTCAAATGATCAAATTATATCCCATCAGCCTTGAAAATGTTTGAAATGGTCAATATTTTAGGCATTCTAGAGATTTTATATGAATGGCCTAAAGGAAAACTTTGCTCAAGTAAAAGGCGACCTGGACTCGTACATTAGAATGCGCTATTTAACAAGTCACCAGATATTCCATTGTCCAAAAGTAAATGATCTTCAAAGAACATCCAAAGGACTGCATGCCTCAGTTAAGGTCAATGTTCAGGACTCCATGATAAGAAAGAGTTAAAATGGGATTCGTGAGAGAGGAGCAAGGTGGAAACTTCTGTGATCAAAGAGGAACATCAGTGCTCCCCTTGAATTAGCAAGGAAACACCAAAATAACCCCCAAGCTTTTGGGAGTGAAACTCTTTGGACAATCCAGGTCTTAATATGTCTCACATAAAGGTAAGAACATCCTACTTACAGTAAAGCGTGTGGGAGAGAGTGTGATGGTGTGGAGATGTTTGCTGCCAGAAGACCTGGCAGACTTGCCATCACTGCAGTGTAATTGGGTTATGCAGCAGGACAATCACCGAAAACATCAAAGCGAGTCTACGGATGAACATCTCAGAAAAAACAAATTTAAGTTTTGGAGTAGCCATGTCTTGAACCCCAGTAAAGATGCTGTGCTAGGACCTGAGATGAGGACTACATGCTTGAAGACCTATCAGTGTGTCCAAATTGTAGAAGATCTACAAAGGAGAGTGGGCAACCATTCCTCAGGCGTGACTATCAAATTATAGTTCCCAATATTGCTGATAAAAGTTCCGCAATGAAGTATTAAAGATATGGGGACAATTCACTTTTTCCATCCATCCATCATCCAACCTGCTATATCCTAACTACAGGGTCACGGGGGTCTGCTGGAGCCAATCCCAGCCAACACAGGGCGGAAGGCAGGAAACAACCCCAGGCAGAGCTCCAGCCCACTGCAGTAATTCACTTTTTCCACATGGGTGATAAGGGGTGCTGGATAACATTGCTCCTCAAATAAAGAAGGTAAGGATTTAGAGGAAGACTACTGTGTGCTCATTGGGGTTCCCCTTCTCTAAAATTGCATTTTGTCTAAAGGTCTGAGTCCATGCACTGCGTAAAACATGCAAAAATAGAGGATATTAGGAAGGGTGCAAATATTTTTTCACAGCTCTGTCACCAGTCTCTGACGTGGTGATTTCTTTCCCCTTTCCAAATTTCCACCAGATCTGTGAAGTTTGATTTGCACGAGCAGCCCACTTCAGGTCCTACCACAGCAGTTCAATGGGATTCACTTCAGTGCTTTTGCTTGGACATCTCAGGCCACTGAACATCTTCTTCCTAAGCCGTTTCTTAAGACCGTGTCACATTATGCTAGCTACTTCTAGTGGCGGGGTACGTCAGACTTGCCCACTGTGGTGCTAATTACGTTAATTTATATTGAATGAAAGTCATTACGTACGTCACAGTTAGTTGTAATGGTTGTCGTGTGTATGTGTGGGGTGTCAGTGGCAGTTTGTACCTTTCCCTAGTTCTGTTAATTGTGGAGTGCCTGGCTTTGTAATACAAGCCAATGGTTCATGTGGAAGAGAGCACCTGGCCAAATAAACTGTAAGGGGAGGAGGCGACCATACTTAAAAAGCCAAGGCGGGTAAATCGGAGAGAATTTGAGAACAGAACAAACAACAGGAAAAGCCAACCAGCTGCTGAAGGAAGTTAGGTGAACCTGGGTTCATTTCAGGAAGAATCATTTTCCTTTTGTTCTGTGTGGTGCATTCGGGAGAGGACCTGACGGGCCAGCGTAAGGGACGGTGTCTGATAGGAGTTTCCCAGAACTTGAGGTACGGTGCGGCGCATCCTCACAGGGTCAGACCGTAAAGGATCATTAAGAATGGTGGATAGTTAACGGACTCTTGTTTTCATTAATTCTTTTCTTACGATTGTTCTGTGTATTAATGGTTTATTTTATTGTTTTCTTTTGTGATTCGTGTGTGGTGGGGAAGCTGTGCAGCACGAGGGTTGGTTTGTTTTTGTACATTTTCTTATTTATAGTATAACATTTCTTGTTTAGCTTAACATTTGCTTTCATTGGTGTGCTTCTGTACTTGTGGTATACAGTGGAACCTCGGTTCACGAACGTCTCGGTACACGTACAAATTGGTTTACGACCAAAAAGTTCACCAAACTTTTGCCTCGGTTCACGACCACACACTCGGTATACGAACAATCCAGTTTCCCTTTCGATTTGTACATGTTCAGTCTCTCCCTGTGCATTTCCTGTGCAGCGAGTAAGAGAGAGAGCGAGAGAGAGAGAGCTCGACACACACACACACACAGGCAGCACGAGAGAGAGAGAGCTGGACTCATAAGGTAGAGAAGGCAGTTAAAGAATGCACTGGGCTTGATTTTGTTTTCACTTCTGTTTACGGCGATCGGTTCGTAGCGTGCATTGTTGCAATGTTACTTTTCTTGGTTGTTTATTAAATTACGGAATTGTTTCAAATGTTCATTTTTTCCCTGTGCTTAAAACTCATTAAAAAAAAAGTGTTTTTAGCCAGCAGTTGGTAGCGCTATAGCGCGAACTATTGCAGTGTTAGTTTTCTCTGTTGTGCAAGGTTTTCTCGGTGTTATTCAATGTTTTTACATTTAGTTTACTATTACGCTGTGCATTCTGTGGTTTAATTAACTATATTTGTGCTTAAAAACTAAAAAAAAAATGCATTTACATAGAGTTCGTATGGTCTGGAACGGATTAATTGTATTTACATACAATCCTATGGGGGAAATTGCTTCAGTTCACGACCAAATCGAGTTTTGGAACGAATTATGGTCGTGAACCGAGGTCCCACTGTAGTGGGAAAGTAGTGTTGGTCACTCACACCTGGATCATTTATGTTTTTCTATCTTTGCTGATCGATGGTGTGTTTTATAATCGTGCCAGCTCAGGGAGCAGAGTAACCGCATGCTAACTTTCCAGTATGGTCGTACTGGCCCCTTTCTGTGATGGTCAATTGAGCCGGTGCTGTACAAAGGGTTAACAAGTACAGCATGTTCAGCTGCAATCTTGGCTCCTTTTTTCCATTCTGCCATGGTACATAAAACAGGAGACATCAGACAGATGAGCTTCTCTTCTGTTTGTGAGGTCCAAAGCCCCCGCATTCCTTATTCCTCATTGCTGCATTCTAGGCATTGCACTTCCGAATGAACATCCATTAATTGTCAGCTCTCATGTTCCAAGAGTCTGCCAAGTACAACTAAAGGCAAAAGCAAATCTGTTTCGTATTATCAGAGCAAGTCAAGGACTAGTTGGAGTGAATTGCTGGGTACGCATCCTTCACGGGAGCTCACTAAGATTATGTGCCGTAAGTGAAGGCTACGACTGAAAATCACTAGAAAGGTCACACAACAGGAGTGACGTATTTGACTATTTAAGATCATCATCATTTTGAAACTTCTACTTTTTGCCAGGCCCAAGATCCAAAGCATACCACCTCATCTCTTTTAACATAGTGTTATAGCTTGGACATGTATGGCTGCCCAAGGTACTGGCACACAGATAATCAGTGAGGCAGTCACACAAGGAATTGTGAGGTGTACAGAAACATCTGATCTGCTCGAGGTCCACTAAACACCTCCAAACTCACTGGATGGCACTTCATTCTACACCAAGATAATGCTTCCAAACATACTGCTAAGGCAACACATGAGGTTATCAATGCTTAAAAATGGAAAATTGTTAAATGGCCAAGTCAGTCACCTGATTTAATACCAACTGAGCAGGTCTTCCATATGCTACTATGGGGACAGGCCCCCAAAACAAGCAGGTGCTGAAGATGGCTACATTAGAGGCTCGGCCGAGCATCATCAGAGAAGATCCTCAGTATCTGGTGACGTCTACAAATCGCACATTACAAGCAGTCATTGCATGCAAGGGCCATACGACAAAGCACAAAATATGACGGCTTTAAGAGACCTGCCATTGCTGTGTCCCCAACATTATGGTGCCCTGAAGTAGGGTGGGGACCATGTAGAAAAAGTGTTGGTGGAATCTCCCCTGCATGATTGCTAGATGCCAACCAACATCCAGCAATCTGGAGTGATCACATTTATCTTGTGGTGAAGCACTTCTGTCCTGAAGGTTGTGGAATCTACCAGGAAGACAATACGTCCATTGATGGAGCAATAGTGGTCAGTGATTGGAATGGCCATGGTATATTATGTACATAGTTTCCAGAACCAATCACCTAATCCAGTGTGGCCGAGCAGTTGTAAGAGATTCACGACCGATGCATTAGACTGCATTTTTAACCATCTTCAGACACCCAAACGGTGCAAATACTCCACAAAGAAGTGTGTTGCCTCCTTTTAATGCAGTTCACTTTTAAAATGTATGCCACAGTACTGTGAAGCTCCTTCAGTAGCCCTATTAGGAATATTTATGTAGAGATTTCCTTTATTTTGTTGGTTATCTGTAGATTTCTAGATTTAATACATGTCCGGCCTAGAGTATAGAACACACCTCACCAGATTTTTCTGACCTAGGACAGAACGGTCGGTGTCCTGGTTAAAAAGACCAAACCCTGTCCGGAAACACAAGTGCAACTTTGTAACATTCGTCACTGGAATGTTGACTAAAATTATGCTTTGGAGTGAACCGAGTTAAGGACTGCATAAAATCCATCAGTTTTCTGAAACTTGCTTTATTAATATTATTTAGTTGTTGTTTCACTTTGTAACTGTGTTCTTGTGGTGTAGTCTGTCTATACACGGTTTTTAAAGACGCTGCTGGCAGTAAGCATATGTGTAAGAAGACTCCGAGGCATTGCAAGGCCAGAGTTTTTAGGAATGTGGGCTTTACGGATAACAACTGCTGTGTTTTCTTTCATATGATTTATGGCTTTACAAGACCCTTTGCTTTCCTATGTGCAAAGGCACTGCAACTGTGAACTGTAAACGCCTAGAGGTTGGCAAGCATGACAACAGACAAACAGGAGTAGCAACAGTGGTGCAACATAACTGTGGGTCTACAGGAAAAGAATCCATGCACTGAATTTGATGAAAAGGGATTTATATGTTAAGGAGAGGTGTCTCCTACAATAAAACATGGTCCTAGAAGAGACGAGAAGAGCAGGACCATTTGTGTACAGGCACAGAGAGGGAGAGCCACAGCAACAACATCGCGCTTGGGACCTCGGGAAATGATGAAGGAGGTTACAGCCATTGGTTCAATAAGGTGTAGGGCTAGCGTCACTACGTGAATTGGGATTGAGGGGTCCTATCGTGGCATGCACTGGGCTTGGTCAGGCAAAAATCCAAGGCTGCCTGGATGCTAGGGGTCATGTTCAGACAGTTCAATAGAGTGTAGTAAAGAGTTAGAAGAATATGCACTGGAGAGAACCTGCGATTAATAAACGAGTGGAGACGCTCGCTAGGAGAAGAGGCGGTGGAATGGTGCGTTTCATTTGGAACTGTAAATATTACGTTTTTTGAGTGCTTGTTTTTTGTATTTTTTTCTATTGGAAGGGTCTTCCTAGACAGATTATTTGTTGGAGGAAGAAGCCCTTTTCTTTTTGACTATTATACCTTCCAACTCTTCAAAAGTGCAGGACTTTGTATTTACTTGCAGACAGTCCTCTGGTGTTTGCATTTTTTCTTCTCTGTTTGTTGTGTGTATGTTATTGCTGGACTGTGCAATATTAACTTGCCTGACACCTGTTTTTGTTTGCTGTTGTTTTTGCACTTTGATTGTAATAAAAGGATAGTACTGGTTGCATCTTTTTCAAGAGTCTGTGTGTGTCTCTCACCCACTATTGGTTTTAGTTTGGTTTATGATGAAATAAAGACTTAACAAACAAAAGATTTTTATTCTTTCTATTAACATTTGCAAACATATCACCATTACAACTATACTATGGACTCAAATTGTAAAAGAAAATACCAAGGTTTACCAAGAAAAAGGTTTGAATTCAGAAACAAGTCATCAGTTCTTTCCCTATATTCAAGTCAAATTATATCCACTGGAAATGATGTGATGTTCCACTGAGACTGTGGCTTTAAACGTGTAATCACAAGTTCTGCTTCTTACTAGAAGTTGGCTTCAGTAATTTTGTAGTTCCTTACCCCATTCCTACTCTTTAAATGAAAAAAGAGAGCAAAAAGGGATCACTAAGCAGGCTTGGGTTTGATGGCATTAAAGCATAAGGACACCAGCCCCCCTGGCCAAACAATTACTCGTAAATTACAGTCCATACAACAAGAGTGCTCTGACATCAAGTAGAGGCAGGATGGGTGAAGTGGATCATTAGGTTCTGAGTACTGGGGCTGGTTACTGTCACCGCTTCATATTGCTCAGACGTATGGATTTCTCAATCTCAAACTGACGCTGATCAACTCGCTCCAGAAAAGCCTTTCTCTCCATATATCTGGGGAAAAGAAAAAAAAAAAAATCAGACTAAACACAATACAAAAAAAAAAAAACAAAAAAAAAAAAAACGAAACAAAACTAGGAATAAGTGAAATTGTCTTCCTGATGACAGTACCTCACCAAGGTCAATTTCACGCTCCTGATGAGTTAGGCAAACTAGCAGCGTGAAAGGAAGTTTAACAAGAACAGTAAGACAGCAAAGATGGCGCACTCACCAGATCAGGGTACATCAGCACATGCAAATTCTAAAACTAATGTTTGGATATTTGGTTACAATTAGGATGTCATAGAATAGTTGATTGTTTTTTTTTTATATACAGTGGAAAGGTAGATCTTTCAGGCTACGAGGAGAATTGGTACAGAAACAACAGATTATGCCAAAGACTATAATTTGAATTAAAGACATTTGCTCTTGTGTAAAGAACTGAAGAATTCAAACTCAGAAGAGACAAATTAGTTCTAATAATTCCTTCTGAATTCATGGTTTTATATTCCAAATTTAGCACATGAAAAACAAATAAATGAAAATGATCAGCAAATAGCAAATAATGTAAATAAATACTTCAAATGATGAAAATATATGGAATGCCTCAAGGCTGATATAAAAATAAGCTCTACGTTTACAGATTTTAAAATAGAAGACTCTGATGTATTTCAAGCTCTCAATGCACTGAAGATCAATAAACTTAAAATGTTTTCAGTTAAACAGTGAATAACATACTCAAGGATGTTGATGGAAATTAAGGGAAGGACATTTAAGGGTAAAGCCAGGAAGTACTTTTTCTCACAAAGGGTTGTGGGATTCGGGAACAAATACTGAAAAATGTGGTTGAAGAGGAAACCTGAAGAAGAAATATCTGAATAAAGTACTAAGAAAACATAGCCATTATTGAAGCAAACAAGTTTGATGGGATGGACGTCTCTGGTTTACGAAAGTTTTATTGCTCTTATGACTTGATATTTGTGGGCTCATCCTGATATATAAAGAACTCATTTGATATTTAATCTGCATTTAAAATTTTCTTGCATTCTGCTTTGCTGTCTCCTGGTGATTTGTAAAGAGCCTGTGATGATGCTCTTTTTGAAATGCAACATTAATAGATGGCTTATACTCAACAATGATGTGAACAGACATTAAAGGTTAAACAAGAACATGAGGCCTTACTGATCTTTGAGAAAGGCCCTCTATAAAATAAACATTGCTTGGTTTTCAGTGTCATGATCTTGCTGCTCTGAATCTGTTTAATTTTTCCATAACAAACTTAACACAATAGATATGGAACAGAGTTTCAAAAAGCATTGTAATTGCTGTAGCAAAGGAAATGTATAAATAGGGCTGTCTGTAGGAATTATACAAGTGTTCGTCTCATCAGAGAGATCAGGGAGTCCCTGAAGTCTACAAAGCCTAGACTTACTGCTGCCTCAATACATATGGATACACAAGAGAATAAAAATACATTATTTTAAATACTTTAAAATTAAGAGGGTCAAACAGCAGGTCAAAGGGGTTGAAAGGAATAGATTCCACAAAGTACTGAGTAGGGAGGGCCATGTGAAAAAGCAGAGAAATCTAAGGAGAAACAAAAATATTCACTGGGTAACCAAACACTTGACATGCATTTTTACAGTTTAGCATGATTTTGCCATTTGTAGTTGTTATCTGAAACTAGTCTATTTATAATGTACATAATGCCACAATGTGTGAAAATTTGTTGTGCCGAGCTAAAATGTTAACAGTGTAACTTTGATCCACAATTAAAGTTAACACCTGGTAGTCTTAAATATGAAAAATTAAAGGTTATAGAATATAAATACATTTCAGGTCCTATCTATGATGGAAATACATCCTAATACAAAAATGTACTTAGAATTGCAAATTGCCTGGTTTCAAATACTTTTCCCACTGCATCATACTGACCTCTCTAAACCTCAGTTAGAAGGGAAAGGCTGGTGTTTGTGACATTTTTAGCATTGTATAACAGAGCATGTTCTCAACTAAATGGACAATTAAATTAAACTATTCCTACCAAAAATATATAGATGTTAAAAGAAAATGTTATTACAAGAAAATATTGATACAAAGAATTTTAAAGCAACGCTAACTTCAATGGTCACAGAGTTTAAAAATCGGGAGTGGTCTCCCCTAGACTTTCTCGTATACTCAGATATTGGGATGGATATTTGAGGAGTAAACCGCAAGGCAATGATTATATTTTTATACTATGTACATTAAAGAACCATCAGCAACAAATCAAATCAAATTAATAATACAGGTGCTGGTCATAAAATTAGAATATCACGACAAAGTTGATTTATTTCAGTAATTCCATTCAAAAAGTGAAACTTGTATATTAGATTCATTCATTACACACAGACTGATGTATTTCAAATGTTTATTTCTTTTAATGTTGATAATTATAACTGACAACTAATGAAAGTCCCAAATTCAGTATCTCGGAAAATTAGAATATCAATTAAGACCAATGCAAAAAAAGGATTTTTAGAAATGTTGGCCAACTGAAAGGTATGAACATGAAAAGTATGAGCATGTACAGCACTCAATATTTAGTTGGGGCTCCTTTGGCCTGGATTACTGCAGCAATGCGGCGTGGCATGGAGTCGATCAGTCTGTGGCACTGCTCAGGTATTATGAGAGCCCATGTTGCTCTGATAGTGGCCTTCAGCTCTTCTGAATTGTTGGGTCTGGCGTATTGCATCTTCCTCTTCACAATACCCCATAGATTTTCTATGGGGTTAAGGTCAGGCGAGTTTGCTGGCCAATCAAGAATAGGGATACCATGGTCCTTAAACCAGGTACTGGTAGCTTTGGCACTGTGTGCAGGTGCCAGGTCCTGTTGGAAAATGAAATCTGCATCTCCATAAAGTTCGTCAGCAGCAGGAAGCATGAAGTGCTCTAAAACTTCCTGGTAGATGGCTGCGTTGACCTTGGACCTCAGAAAACACAATGGACCAACACCAGCAGATGACATGGCACCCCAAACCATCACTGACTGTGGAAACTTTACACTGGACCTCACGCAACGTGGATTCTGTGCCTCTCCTCTCTTCCTCCAGACTCTGGGACCTTGATTTCCAAAGGAAATGCAAAATTTACTTTCATCAGAAAGCAGCAGTCCAGTCCTTTTTGTCTTTAGCTCAGGCGAGACGCTTCTGACGCTCTCTCTTGTTCAAGAGTGGCTTGACACAAGGAATGCGACAGCTGAAACCCATGTCTTGCATACGTCTGTGTGTGGTGGTTCTTGAAGCACTGACTCCAGTAGCAGTCCACTCTTTGTGAATCTTCCCCCACATTTTTGAATGGGTTTTGTTTCACAATCCTCTCCAGGGTGCGGTTATCCCTATTGCTTGTACACTTTTTTTCTACCACATCTTGTCCTTCCCTTCGCCTCTCTATTAATGTGCTTGGACACAGAGCTCTGTGAACAGCCAGCCTCTTTAGCAATCACCTTTTGTGTCTTGCCCTCCTTGTGCAAGGTGTCAATGGTCGTCTTTTGGACAACTGTCAAGTCAGCAGTCTTCCCCATGATTGTGTAGCCTACAGAACTAGACTGAGAGACCATTTAAAGGCTTTTGCAGGTGTTTTGAGTTAATTAGCTGATTAGAGTGTGGCACCAGGTGTCTTCAATACAGTGATCCCTCGCTATATCGCGCTTCGCCTCATCGCGGATTTTATATGTAAGCATATTTAGATAGATAGATAGATAGATAGATAGATAGATAGATAGATAGATAGATAGATAGATAGATAGATAGATAGATAGATAGATAGATAGTATTGCGGATTTTTTGCTGGTTTGCGGATTTCTGCGGACAATGGGTCTTTTAATTTCTAGTACATGCTTCCTCAGTTGGTTTGCCCAGTTGATTTCATACAAGGGACGCTATTGGCAGATGGCTGAGAAGCTAGATTGCTTACTTTTCTCTGTCTCTCTTGTGCTGACTTTCACCTAGACGATACGGACACTCGTTTAAAAATGCTGAAAGATTATCTTCACGTTGCTATCTTTTGTGCAGCTGCTTCCTGAAACGACATGCTGCATCGGTGCTTCGCATACATAAAAGCTCGAAGGGCACGTATTGATTTTTGACTGAAAAAAAAACTCTGTCTCTCTCTATCTCTCTCCCCCTGCTCCTGACGGAGGGGGTGTGAGCTGCCGCCTTCAACAGCTTTGTGCCGCGGTGCTTCGCATACTTAAAAGCCAAACAGCCCTATTGATTTGTTTGCTAGAGATTGTTTTCTCTATCTATGTGACATTCTGTGCTCCTGACACGCACTCCTTTGAAGAGGAAGATATGTTTGCATTCTTTTAATTGTGAGACAGAACTGTCATCTCTGTCTTGTCATGGAGCACAGTTTAAACTTTTGAAAAAGAGACAAATGTTTGTTTGCAGTGTTTGAATAACGTTCCTGTCTCTCTACAACCTCCTGTGTTTCTGCGCAAATCTGTGACCCAAGCATGACAATATAAAAATAACCATATAAACATATGGTGTCTACTTCGCAGATTTTCTTATTTCGCGGGTGGCTCTGGAACGCAACCCCCGCGATGGAGGAGGGATTACTGTATTGAACCTTTTCACAATATTCTAATTTTCCGAGATACTGAATTTGGGACTTTCATTAGTTGTCAGTTATAATCATCAACATTAAAAGAAATAAACACTTGAAATACATCAGTCTGTGTGTAATGAATGAATCTAATATACAAGTTTCACTTTTTGAATGGAATTACTGAAATAAATCAACTTTGTCATGATATTCTAATTTTATGACCAGCACCTGTATATTGAACAATTATTATAAAAGTAAATAAAAGGTAAAGTACCACTTCCGGTTAACAGAAATAGCCCAAAAGTTGATAGAAATCTATGTTTTGTACCTAATACATGTATGGAAAATTTGGTTGACCTAAGTGAAAGCTTACTCAAGGTAAAGTGTTATATATATATATATATATATATATACACACACACACACACACACACACACACACACACACACACACACACACACAATTCCAAAAATGGTATTTTTGGACT